>NW_011499846.1:2742567-2787738 GCF_000495115.2 Populus euphratica
TTCGTCAAGATTGGTCTTCATCAAATTTCACTCTTCACCTCAAATTGTCCACATGATCTGGTGTTCAGAGTGTCTCAATTTTGCCTTATTTCAAGGCAATTAAAATTCCCACATAACAGTTCAACATATGTAATTGGGCAAACATGTGTGATTTCTTCTTCTTCATATTCATCGACCACCATGATGACCTTCAGATGCCTCTTGATCGGGCAATCTCTCTTCAATAATTCACCACCACCATTTCTAGTCTCAATCTCAATGATCGGACCATACCATTGCATCCGGAACAATCAAATTAGTTGAAAACAAGTCTGAAATCATTCAAATCACACTTCAGACGACTGTGATTTCATTAAAACAATTCTGGCTTGATCAGTGGTCTAGATTCAATTTCAGATTCGGATGCACATAGATTCTGCTACACAGAATCCTGTCCCTCAGCTAGTGGCTCAACTCAGCTCGGCTCATTTTTGGCTCGTGGCTGGTGATGTGGCAGGTGGGTCCCTACAGTGCTGACGTGTTTGATGATGTGGTGATGACATGACATGCCACCTGTGCATGCTGACGAAACTGTGGCGTCATGATGACATCATCATCATTCGGATCTCGTGCGTGGGTTAGATCTTCTGGTATTCGGGTCGGGTCAGCCCATCCTGGTGAGGAAGACGCGTGTGACACGTGGTGCGTGTCTGCGCACGTGTCCAGTCACCCCGCCAGCGTGTGATGGCGCGTGTGGCGGTTTCCAACGTCCGATTTCGACGCAGTTTTCACCAATGGCTTCGTCTCTTCCTCCTCTACATAGTGGTATGGTCAAAATATAATTTTGACAACTTTTATTTTTGAGCCAAATCAAACACCACTTTAAACCATAAGCTCTGATACCAATTGTAGGGGATTTCGACTAGTGATGTTCTGATATTTGCTCATTGAAGGCTAAGTACACCGACACAATATTTAACGTGGTTCGGCAAATCATTCATATCCACGGGAGAGTCAATATAATTAGAGATAGAGAAAGGATACAAAATAAATAAATGGAGGAGGAGGATTACACCTACTCATACTCAACTCTCAGCTCACACACACTGGGCAGCCTCTCTTTCTTTCTTCTTCTCTTACATACACTCACCACCTTTTCTCTTATTTTGCTCTCATGTATGTCTCTTTTATAGGCATCCATGACAGCTCTTCTTGCTTTGTTGTCAATATTGATGGCCACCAACTTTAGCTCATTCAATAATGATGGCTGCCAATAATCAATGGTTGGTGCCATTTATTTGCTGCATATGAAATGATAACAAACCTAACACTGATGGATGTTGTCTTTCATTATTGAGTTTATCTTGCAAAATTCGAGAAGTCTCTGTCGTAAAGAGTCCGGACCGTCTGAGAAAAGCAAAAATTATCGTATACAAAAGGACCTGATACTACTCTAAAATCCACTACCTTCATTGTTAAGAAACTGTATGACGAGGCAAACCAATGCTTGGCCTAGCAGTGGAAGGGGCTTATCTCCTTCCACTGCACCTGGGTTCAAGCCCTGTCGTGCACGCCTGTCACCCCCGCGATGCCTTACATGCCTACTGGGTTTGCAGGGTATTCAGTGAGCCATAGGAATTAGTCGTGGTGCGCGCAAGCTGGCCCGGACACCTCACGTAAATAAAAAAAAAAAAAGAAACTATATGACGAGAGATATTACCCTACAATTCTTCAACTTCTCTATAGTTACTTTGAACATCGCTACGTGCCTGCAGTGGAGGCAAAACCTCGCCCAAAGGAAGTAAAACATTTCACTGATTTCATAAGGTGTTCTACATTGATTGAGCCTGGTCCTCGCAACCTTCATATTCCTATTGAACTCAAATATAATGCAACCATGCTTCTTAAGGCAAGAATTAAGTTTGATAATAACCATTAAGGCAAGAGTTAAGTTTGATAATAACCATTTGCTTGACATAAGAGTTAAGTTTGATAATAACTATTAAGGCAAGAGTTAAGTTTGATAATAACCATTTGCTTGACATAAGAGTTAAGTTTGATAATAACTATTAAGGCAAGAGTTAAGTTTGATAATAACCATTTGCTTGACATAAGATTTGATGACGGGGTGTGTCGCACGTCAAACAAATCAATACGTGGTGTTCAAGAATCGCCACCTAATATTTAATTAAAGATTACTAAGAAATATAATTGTACTTGTATTAGTCTTGTCAAAGATTCACAGGTAAGAAACTGATTATAATTAAGAAAAATATTAACACCTCTAACAAACCCTACCTGATACCTAAGATAAGCTGCTTATTAATTATAATGTGTTAAAAAAGTTTTAAAATATTTTATCTTTTCATCGGATTTTAAAAATACAACTTTTATAATTATAATGTGTTCAAAAAGTTTTAAAACCCTATAAATTTATACTTCTACACTGTAATCTAATCAAATCAAAGTAGTAAATTCTTCTAATTTTATCATAAATAAATAAATTCTTCTTTATTCTCTATAATTTTATCATAAATAAAAAAAACATTCATAAGATAAATACAAGCACACACATGCACTTTCCCTGTATTTTTCTTTTTTTTTTGTTTTTTTTTTATATTTATAAAATACAAATAAAAATTCAAATTAAACAAATATTACATTAAACAGTTTAAAAATTATAAAATAACCCCTCAAAACTCCATAACAGTGCTGGGAAGTGCTTCTGAACGGTGTGAACAGTGCACGTGAACAGTGCTCGTCAGCAGTGGCGGCGCGGAGACCCACGCGACACCGGAAAACCAGGCAAGCAGGAGGGTTAGTCACGACTTCCTCTCTTCTTCCCCTCCTCGCCGGCGGTGAGGGTCGCGTCACCTGCAACAACAAGAAAAACGCACAAAAAACAGTCGGTTTTAATTGATTTTTAGATCTGTTTTCCTCTGCTTTCCGTCCCTATCTGCTTCACTTTCTTCTTTCTCCGGTCTGTTCTTGGGTCTTCGTCTTCTTCTTCTCTTCCCGTCCGTACCGGCGGTGCATCTCCCACTCACCTGCAAAGAAACTCAACAATACAAGCAGTTCCGGTTCTCCATTTTTCAGATCTGCCTCGGCCTCTTTTGGATCTGCTTCGTTGCAGATCAGCTACTTCTGCTCATCCTCTTCTCCTTTGTTTCATGTACTGCCAGCTAGGAGGAGTGCTGAAGGCTGGTGACCGGCAGTGAAGGAGATCGGCTGCTCCTGCTGGTGGCCGGTCTGTGGGCACTGTTGTGTGGCTTGGTGGAGGCCGGTTCTGCAAGGCTGAGGCTCAGCCCTTGGCTGGCAAGAAGAAGGAAACATCTGATGAGGGGAGGGGAAGGTGAAGATCTGTCAAGAGGGAGAGAAGGAAGCTGGGTGACTGCTTCGGTTTGTTGCAATGGGAGGGGCTCTGCTTTGTTGGCTGGAAAAGGAGAAGAAAATGGGGGCTCCTGTGTAGAGGCTGGTCTTGGCTGGGAAAAGGGAGAAGAATTGAAAACGGGGATGGGGGGCGGCGGCTTTTGATGAAGGAGAAGAAATTTAGGTTTATTTTTTATTTTTTTTTTCAAAATTACCCTACTTTTTATGGGTTAAATGTTGCTATTTATAGAAAAAATGTTGTTTGAATTTCAAAATTCATTCCTCAATTTTATATTTTTGTAAATTTTAATTTTTTTATATTTTTTTAAAAATAATTTATCAATTCAATAAAAAAAATTAATAATTTTAAAAATAATATGTTAAAAGTTAAACGCGTTTTAAATATATTTGAAAATTTAAATTCTTTTGACATAATGTTGAAAATATTAAAAATAATATAAATATATTTAAAAATATATTTTTTGGATTTTTATTATTTTTTTAAAATTTTTTTATTAAAATATGAATTAAAATTAAAAAACTATCTAGAATTGAGTTATGAGAGGGTGGAGACCTTTTTTGAATGTACACTTAGAAATATTCTATGGCCTTGAAGCAGTTCCATTACAATCCAAATGCAACTTACACATGCGTTCACTTGTCAAGACTGAAGAAGATGTGGATATGCCTGTTGAAGAGAGAGTATTGTCAGCTGGCTAGAGGACAACGCTATGGTAGCAGATTTGATTAACCAAATTTGTGGAGGATTTGGACAAATTTACACTCGCCATTGTCATGTCCGTGAAGGATTAAATGCTTTTTTTAATGAAGAATTTACAAGGACCAATTAACACAACCATAGAAGAGTAGTAACCTAGAAAGTAGAACTGAGCATTTCCCTCTTCGTCACATAAACATATATTTAGGTCGACGAACAGGAATGTTCAACTTCCATGAAGCCCTCGGTCCCCAGTTATTAGTAGAACCAAAAACCAACAGAGTTAAACTAATTAATTGAATTTTTATCGATGTAACTATGAGATTAATATTTTATCAATGATGATGATGAGATCAATAGTGTAAAAGAAAAATCCAACTGCTTTTAGCACAATATAACACTGCATTTGGCCGACAAAAACTACTCGGAAAACAATCTTGCTACTACAGTAGCTTTAAACCTGCTGCTTCGAGCCTATAGAAGCAACCCTATTGAAATATACACCAATTATGTAGATCATATGGGAAACCATAACCAGATACTGACTGTAGGTAATAAAACTAGATCAGCTGCTTTGGACCTAGAAGTGACATTATTGAACATACAGTCTGTATCAAAGTGAGGATCAGCAGGACAGCTGCAGCAACAGTTCCGGTAACTCTCCAAAGATTGCTGAAATATACAAGTTTCAAGGTTGCCTTTCTATGGTTGCACCTGTTCTCATAGTAGGCATTCAAATCAACACAAAGATCATGATAACAAGTGAAAAATTCACTAATTTGCTCACAAAGCCGGTTAATCAAATCTGCAACCATGCCATTGTTTCCTAGCCAGTTATCAATCACCCCCACTTTAACCAGCAAATCCACATCTTCTTCAGTGTTGATAAGATGGTCCATTAACATAAAGTAATTGCATATGTAAGTACTATATGGGTAGTGGCACTGCTCATATGCCATGAGGTTTCGTGTCACGTATTCGAAGCTCTGATTTACTTCAAAGCGTGGCATTTTCAACACTCCATTGACAAAATTTATGTCGAGTACACAACTGTTTTCAGTTGCCTCAAACTTCAATCCTGCTTTATGAAGCATGGTTGCACTGTATTTCAGTTTGATGGTACAAGGACGACGAGGTAATGTCTCCAGGGACTCATTCAACATAACATATCTCAGAAAATCAGTGAAATGCTTTATCCCTACTGAGTTGACTTTTGGTCTCTGTGAAATCCTGTAGTAATGTCCAAAGTAGAAGGCTACAAGCTCAGGAAAAGTAAGGCTAGCTTGTATTTCAGGGTCTGAATAGGTTTTCTCGTATATTTTCTCCAGAATGAAATAAGGTAGCTGATTTTCAACAGTATCAAGTCCACTTGTAAACCAAACATCATCCGAGGCTCAGGTAATATAGGAACTTCTTCACAGAAAAGGTTAAAGAACTGCAACAAGAATTCGATGACGAATACAGCATCCAACAGAATCATCTTTACAAAATCATCACTGCTACGATTGATGTTATAACAGCCTCGAATTTCCATTTCATTCTTTTGAACTATGGTCACAAGATCATCCAATGTCACTTTCTTCCCATCCATGAATTCTGCTAAATATCTCAATTTTTGCTTCTCCATTGACACTAGTTCCTCATGGCCACAGTGAGCAGGGCCTAGTGAAACTACTTGTGGGGTGCAGGCCTTCGGTTCTATGCTTCGAAGTGAGCGGGGTACCTCGTAGATACAGTGCTCGGGACATTTTCCAGGCTTGAACCTTGCTATCCCATCTGCTAGATCTTTCAGAACATTTGAAGAACTTGCCGCTTCAATCTCCTTTCCCGTGTTTGAAGCACTTGCCTTATCAATCCTTTTTTCATTATTTGAACGTGTTGCCATGCCAATGTCCTTATTTGAAGCACTTGGGGTATTAATATCGTTTTCCATTTGTCAAGAGATTTTTGTCCTGGAGAGACAGCCAAATGAATCACTGGCAATAAAAATAGATCTCCAAATCAAGTGTACCATGGTTGCTACAATCTTAGATTCATTTCAATTCACATTTAAAACGATTTATTTTTGTTGTCCAGCCACTCTTAACAAGTTTTACGACCAGATCAAACAAATCAAAACAAAACAACTGTATAAGAAACTATTTTCAAGGAAAGTTCATGTAGTTGATTGAAAAATACAGAGCAAATCATGGGAGATTACATGTGTATTATGGTTATATTTGATTTCCCATCATCCTGATCCATAGATTATATAGGTGTGTCATGTAGAATATTTTCTTAACATTATCTATGATATGATCTAGGTCATGTGGATCCGTAATTTTATCATTGTTTTGATTCAGCTCTAGCAATTTATTTGTTCAATTTGTTCTGTGTTTAGTTTTTTTTTTTTTAATTATGAATGTTGAACCTCTACTGGCCTTAATTAACCCAAATTGAGATTTGGGATTAAGTTATGTCATGGGAAGTAAGAATTCTGCTTCACGATTGTCAATTGAATGTTTATGAAAAAAATGTGAATTCTCTTTTTTATCATGCAATGATCTATCTGGGTATTTCATTGATCTATTATTATTATTATTATTATTGGTTGCATTGAAGATGAGGCAGAATTCATGAGAACTAAGAACATCATCATTTACTAAATTCTTTTATACTTTACACACACACACACACATATACTATTGCTTTTTGGTCCTCTAGCCTTAGCTTTCAATTGGTTTTTCCAAGGAGTCATAACCTAGTTTTGTAAGATTTAACATGAAGGAAACCTAACAAAATATAAGAAAATCTGGACAAAACAGATGAAAACACACCTAAGTGCATAAAACCACGAAAACATAATAAGTTTTAAGGCCTAAATTGAAAAGAACAAAAGTTAAGGAAATAAACAATATAATTGATTGCCAATTAACAACAAAAAAAAACCTAACAAAATATAAGGAAAATCTGGGCAAAACAGATTAAAACACTCCCAAGCGAATAAAACCACGAAAACAACTCTTCCTAGCTAAAGACCATCTTGTTTTAGTGTTGTTCTGCAAAAAGCCAAAACTGTTTTCTGCCAAGTATAGAACCATTTTGGAATATTTATTGCTCAAGCAATTATGCAATTGCCTTTTCCAAAGGAAAGTTGTGTGCTGGGATATTTCTACGTGCACAATTCCTTCGGAAGTAGTATGTATGGATATCCTGCACAGCTTATCAGCTGTGATTTTACAAGAGAATAATCTTTATAATGGAACTATTAACCAAGAATTGAGAGAGGCTACAGCCCAACCTCTTTCATAAAGCCTAAAAGACAAAATTCATTTATAATTATGAAGTAAGAACCGCTAAATTAACGGTTTAATTGAAAACTTTAAACATTTCGTCGTTGTTAGACCAAATATAGTGAAACAATATAAAGGAAACAAAAGAAAGAAAAAGGACACGAAATGTAGCTAGTGCGCAAAGAACCTGAGTGCCTTTGCCTGAGGAAAGCAATTGTTTTGTTGTCAGCAGCACACAGCCCCTTTCCTGGATATTGCTATATACTGATCTGTTAAATGCAGCCTTCCTCTCTCACTGATATGTATATACGAGTAGTACCCCTCTCTCTCTACTTGTCATCATCTCTCTCTAGAAAATCTCCCATCCAAAGATCTTTACTTCTTAAGTTTTATTCCGTTATGTTGTTTGCTTTACCCCCCTTCACAAAACCCTACCTTTTCACCATCATCTTCAACAACCCAAACCCTACGTTCGACAAATCAACAACCCAAACCCTACCTTTCTCATATCTATTTACCTTGAAAGATTCCCTCCCTCCTGGAGGTCGTTTGATAAGAAAATGAAAGGTTTGCCTCAATATATATTTTTTTCTTATTGAGAATCTTTGTTATAAAGAATATTGTTGATAAAAATCTTTTGTCAAAACAAATATTGAAATACATTAACTTAAGAAATACATTTTTTTCTTCTTTTAAAATCTAGATCTTCCTAACTTCTACAAATATTGATTTTAATTATTATATAATTAAATTCAATAAAAAATAATTTTAAAATTACCCAACAAGCTCCATGCAGACCCACAAGCTACGGTGACTCCGGCCAAGGACAAAGTATTTGGTAAAGAGAGGTACAGTTGTCTATATCCTCCGACGTGGGTTGCTCTCTTTTTCGCCCTTTGACGGCTTGTTCATTCCCCTCTTCTATCACATACACCACAGAAAAACGACAGTGAGTGTGTGGTGGGGATGGGACTTTGGATTTTTGTGAACGATGATAGTCAAATAGCCCCCACGACACAGTATCTGTCCACAGCGCGTGCTTTGGATCACATATTTCACCGCGCTTTGCTGCGGGTAAACTATTTAAAAAAATAATAATTAAAATAAGCAGGTTTTTACTATGTGTTTTTTACCAAAAAATTCTGAATGAAAAGCTCTACTATATATCTAATTAAATAAACTAAGAGTTATTTATATAAAAAATATTAACAATGAAAAAAAATTAGAAAAAAAACTTGTGTGTTTAGGCTTGATTTTAATTTTATTTTTTAAAGGATTGTACTCTAAATTTTTTTAAAAAAATACATGAGCAATATATTATCTACTTAGATAAATATTTTATTTACGAGTCAAATTCCAACCATTATTGTGGTGGTTGAAAAACTCAAACAATATTTTAAAAAAAAAAAATTTAATTTTTAAATTTTTTAAATCTAGAATATCTCATAAATATCATTGGAATACCAACAAATTTATTTATCAACCTAAAACACTCCAAAAAAAATTTCAAAACTCAAACTTAGATTTGTTTTTTAAACAATACTGAAATTTCAAACAATCATTATCAAATCTTTTTCATCACATGGAAACTATAGACACCAAGAAAAAACATTTTGGTGGTAAAAATGGTGTAAATAATAATTTTTTTCTATAATTTTTATAACTAAGAATTAAAAAATAATGTAAATTAACTTTTCTACCAATTTGTGATTTGAAGATACTTTAAATGTATAAATTATATTATTTTTAAAAATTGAGATCCTAAGTCTATATTTTTTGCAGAAACCTGGCACACCACCCAATTTTGGTGCATTATTTATTTTAGTTTTTTTTCTTTTCATTTTATAATTTCTTAAGAAATCAAAAGTAATTAATTCTTAATTAGGATCAAATCACATAAAATAATTAAAATTTAAGAATGGAAAAATAAAAATAAGAAATGAAGAATGAGTTCACAGTCACATGTGAGTTCGTGAATAATATTTTTCTGCATCTACCTCTTTTAATGTTTTCAATAATTTCTATTAAAATAATCGGGTTATTTTATTTTATCCAATGAACCGTTCTCCGACAATCTCCGAAATAATTTTTCAAGTGCTACTTTCCGTGGAAGACCAGGAACCGAACACAGTTATTAGTCATTCGAATTACAAAAGGAAATTGGCGAATCTTTTGAATTGCTTGTGGGTGGTGGGGGTCCACGCTGGAAAGTGCACCCAGCTAACTCCAAGAGGACATAAATGCTCTTGACTTGTAGTTGCATTCAAGGGTTAGGTCTCATTTATTTAAAGAAAACTAATTCATGGGGGCATTTTATTGTCCAGCGTAGCATTGTACCTCTCCTTACAAAGCGATCCACGTGGATTTTAATTTTTTTTTTATCACATTTTTTTCGTACTTTTGTGTGCTGTTTTGAGTGCTCGTGTTTTGTGAGTCCATGGTTTCTTTTCTTCCCATGATCTTGGGGAATGGAGGCTTTGGTTAGGTTTGTCGGAGGTCAATTTAATGAGATTTGGTTTTAATTTATAGTATAGATAAATAATTAAGAAAATAAAGATCAAACACATGGCCTATGTTATTTTTGCATGAAAAATACTATTTAATCCACGTATTCTCTATTCACTTTTTGCTTTGCCCGTTTGATTTTACGATTATTAGTTTTTATATAAAATTTTATTTTATTTTTTATATTTGAGAAATAAGAGATCATGTTTTAATCGCGTAAGATATCTATTTTGAACAAATAATTTTATTTTATATTCTGTATTGTGTATTATTACTAAAAATGATTTTGTTTTTGTTTTTTATTATATTTTTTTATCTGTTTTTATTATCTTTATTTTTTTCATTCAGGAAAATAATCCAATTTTACCTAACTTATTAGTGTTTGTTCTTGGTATCATCCAAGAGATCATAGGTTTAATTCTCCAAAAATATTAAAAGTTTAACTTAGTTGACATCTCATGTAAAAGACGGTCTAATCAATCCCTTAATTTTGTTATCAGCTTGTCACCTAAAAACATGGCAGTGCAAAATTAACTCCAACGGCAACGATCTTTTTAACTGGAAAAAAGCAAAAAGAAAAAAGAAAAAAGAAAAAAAAAAGAAAAAAGAAAAAAGAAAAAGAAATTAGCCAGCCTCATACGTGTCTTCTCATTTGGCCAGGACCAGAGTCCACAGAGGATTTAAAAGGCCTCGTACCAATACCCAGCGACTTGTATGGGCCTACAAGGGCTAAAAAGAATAGAAATCAAGAATTATTAGGCCTACAAATCAGACCCCTTATCGATGACCGCAAAGAAATGAGTTCATGGTGGGGTCCCAGTCACTCAGCGGAAAGAAAGAAATGGAGACTGGCTGCGGTGGCGGCATCGAGACCCAGTGGTGGTGGTGGTGGGCAACGGCAAGCATGGCCAAGTTAGGGTGGGGCATTTCAGCATATAAAAGAGGCTTCTCCGGCGACTCTCGTCTCATGCCCTTAAAAGCGTTAGCCGTTGCCTCCCTCTTTGTGGGTTCCGCCGCCTCTGCTTCCATTGCTTCCCTTCAAGCCTCTGGCATCCACAAGGTACAAGATCTTATAGAATTGGGAGCAAATATAAGGAATGGGCTTGGGGTTCCTCCAAGAGTAGCAAAAGAGTAAGTTGCTTGCTCTCTTTTAGCATCTGTATACTTTTTTTTTAGAGTCCCAAAAAATTACATTTGTACAACCATTGATTGTTGTTTATCATTTTTTTTCTTGTTAGAAAAGCTGATGATCTATGACAAGGGGCATCAAGAATTTTGGAGATGTATGCAGTTTCGTGTCCTATGTTTTGTAATGCTAGAATGCAAGCTGTAGATGTCAACAATATGATGCACTCCACAATACTTCTTTTGTAATAAGATTTTTTCTTTTGATTGTTGTTTGAGAGAGTACCTTTTTCTATAACCATTGCCTAATGAAGTTAAAATTCTGTTCTGGTTAACTTGCTTCAAAGAGTCAATTAACATGGAAATAAGCTTTTGATGTTCTTGGTCTTGCTTGATCAAATGCTTAACAGACACATTGAACAGACCCTCTGGGACTCAATTATAGTAGTTGATAAAGAACGTGCTGAGCAGAAGTTAAAGAACTCGTTTACAGCAGGTTTATTGCGAAGGTAATGTTTGTGCAGACTGTTTAGCTACCAAGGGATTTAGCATTGCTTGGGGTCTTCTTCGGATGTTTAAAATTTCTGAAACTTGGGAGATCCAACTGAGGAAAGAGATTTGTTTAGTGGCAGAATTGAGGCTAATTATATAGTTGAAGGGATTTTTTTGAGGTTTGCAATATAAATATACATCTGTGTGTGTGATGGAGATGGCCCTGTAAAAGTTTCGGATAAAGAAGTCGAAGAAGCTATAGTTTCCATCATTCTTGAGAACTTCCCTTCCCATGCAGTTTTTGGCGAAGAAACGAAGTGGAATTCTAAAGATATCATCATCAATGACACCAACCTTCCAGACTTTGTTAGGATTGTGGATCCTCTTGATGTAACATACAGCTTTTATTTGTAAAAGGTGCAAGTTTGGAACCCTTACTGCTCTTCTTTGCAAGGGGAAGCCTATTCTTGGCATTATGATCAACCTATTACGAAAGATGGATGGGTGTAACAGGGAGCATAGCAACGAAGAATGGCGAACCACTGTTGGCCACTGCCTGTCAGGATTTGGTTCATGCACATGCTCATGCAAAATCCAGGCATTACAGTGATGAAGTTGGGTTTGCTAGTGACGGAATTGTGCGGAGTATCATGATCATGCAACGTCATTATTTGGCTCTCGCTACAGAAAAACGTTCCATGTTGCAAGTATTGGTTCATTAAGATCCCAGAGACTCAATGAGATCGCACCGGAGAACATCAGCTGTGTTCAATCCACGTTTGTTTCCTCGGTTAACGAGGACATACTATAACTTGAGAACCTTCTCTAAACAAGTGATTAAAAACACAATGTTAATCACCAACAAAATTGTTTAATTCAATGACCAACCAATCACATTTCAGAGATCTTTGCTTTCTCAGTGAACAAAAAATTAATCAGCTCAGAAGGACAAAACTGGAACTCTCAAGAAAACTAAGGATCAATCTCACGAGAACGAATACAAATTATTCATATCTATCGACGAGAGTTAGCAACCCCAGCTCCAGATCAAATTGGTACAAAAAGAAACCATATCTAAGCTATGGAACGCTTGTGTACATGTTTTACGCAACCGCTGGCGCAGGCATGTAAGACTCCAGAATCAACTGTGATCGTGAAGGTTGCATGGTCTCCACAATTAAGTATGTATACTTCCACTGCTTGTCCACTTTGTCTTTGAACATTTCAGCAGAAACCTTCCCAGCACCATGCGGCCCACGAATATAGAAATTAATCTACATTTAATGAGGCAACGAATAAGCAGATATCAAGTTACTCAGAAAATCAAAATTATCCTCAATTTCATTAGTTCTTGTGAAATTTTTTCACTTTATTTGTTCTTAAAGTGGAAGGAGGTTCTGGAAATAATTCAGGAATGTTATTCACAATCCTGGAAACTTTTGCATTTCTTGGATGCACAAGACAAATTTCATATGGTTATTATAAATTATGTTGCTTCACAGTTTACCTGGACATGCTCCACACCATCTTCATCAGTAAAGATCCTATTGGGAATACGTTGGCGAGCAGCACGATTTCTACTTTCCTGACCATAACCTGTAATAGGGGATCCAATCCTCACCCTGACCTGATTTTCAAAGAAAATATAATCCAAAGTGAATGACAAAATTGCAAATCAACATATGTAAAGAATACCACCAATATGATTCAGCTTTCAAATTTTGAAACAGCCTGCAATCATGGTCTTTTATAGTACAAGAACATAGATGGCAAAGTTTAGTTGCAGTGAGAACCCTTGTGACCATTTACTACCAGATCTTTCTGGATTTTATCTAAAGTATTTAAAACCTCCCTCACAACTTTGTGATTACATTTTGAAAGAATTTGTTTTCTCTATATTAGTTTTGCCAATAAACTGTACCCGACTACTTGAAGTTAAGCACCCACTGCCATTCTTATTTTCAGATGACAGTTGATAATAACCGTATGATTTATTGTTACAGCATAATCAGTCACTCCATTTACATACTCGGGGTGCTTCCACAAAGGGCAACCTCAAATGACTGCTCCATTGTAAGGTAACATCCCCTTTTCAGGTCCACCATGATAATAAATAGAAGAGGAACAATTGCTTTAAAAATTGTGCGGCCAGACAAAGATTATCAATTTTCACAAACCTGACTGTCATCTTGAATCCTTTTCAGAGCCTTGTTAAAGATCTTGTATCTATCACAGATCATGGTTCAAATCATAGTGGAATCAGGAAAAGAAGGCAAAACCTCAAATAATTTATTTTTAACCATATTTGTATAATTTAACAAGAAAAATCAACTCTTACTCTTTTGGTTCAAATATCAGCTCCTTGAAAACAGCATAAGCTGCAGCTGCAGCAACACCAAGTCCTGCAAGAATTATAATGCTGTAGGAAGCACCCTCTGTAAATGTCACAGGCTTCTCTGGGATATTGTATGTTGGAGCATCAAAAGGATCCTCGACAGTAGATAAGTCTTTTCTGGTCTGTCCAGAGTGGCAAAGCACAATTAATAGTTTAAGAGCACAAGTTTTCAGGGAAAAAAAAAAAAAACTTTGCGAAGAAAACAGGAAATGAAACCAATATATAAAGCAAAAAGGTAGACAAAAACATATGTAGTCAGGATGGTTCAGATGCCACTATGTTGGGAGTACATAAACACAGAAGAAATTTAAAAATTCCCTCTTGAAAGAAACACTTTGTTTCAACAATGAAGTATGGAGCAAACACATATTTCCTATATGAAAATCTAGAACCACCCAGATAGTGATAGTATCCTTATAATAGAAATATACTCCATTTTTATCATTTTATAGATAAAAAGGTTGCCTGCATAGAAACACAGGATTCATTCAAGTGTTCTACTTAAACTGTAATCAGAGTAATCTAAATAGCATGTGGATATAACATAAACAAGCAAGTTCAAGAACTTGGATTTCAATTCAAACCTCAGATTGATTTCGTGTCTCTTTCTTTGAAGCTTTCGATGCAAAGGATCTAGCAACACAAATATTAATGGTGCTTCCTCCATGGTTTTCCATGATTTGAAAGGGTGACCTAAGGCTAACCAGGCATTCTCTGTTAGATTTACCTCCATACATAGCAGGGATACCTGCCAAATATACTGTCAAGAATTAATTTGCAAAGAGAGAAATCAAAAAGCAAAACAACCTTGCTCCAGAACCGGTGGATATGCATGTCTGACACTAAATGTCAGTAAACTTGCAGCACTTTGTGTGGCTCCAAATACTTTATTATATTATATGAATTTTATGGCTACAACTCCTCTCCTGCATTGAGTTTAGTTACACTATCTAAAACTGTTAAGTTTTCAATTATTTATTGCAGGTCCTAGCATTAAAGTGATAGATCCTACTATAGTTTCTTTATGATCTTTTACCTAAACTCCCAATGAGACATCCAAGGATTCAATAAAATCAGCTCATTGTCATGTTCTTTCTTTGCTAGACCCTTTATCAAAAAGGCTATTAGATCTCCATTACAACAGCATGAAATATGAGACTTAGTCAGTAAACATGCAAACTAGAACTTGCGGTGAAACATTCATAGGGATAGACTAGATCACCACTGATTCAGAAGGGCATCCTGAAACTTCCTTTTCTGCCAAAATAAAAAATCTGGAGGAGCAGATGAGGTTTACTGGCTCCATATCAGAAAATGAGACCAGCCAATAAAAATGATTAGTATAAGATCTTTGATCCTTGTATAACTCTCTTGCAAGCAAACAAACAATGAGCTCCAGGATGAGCAATAATGCAGTAAGCAAATAAGAACTCCCCAGATTACTATAGTCCAAGGGCACAGCTCTCAATAAAGAGCATGACTTTTACTGAAACTTTTGCCAAAGAGGCAGACGAACAACTCTCAGCAACAAGAGAGAAGACTATATCAGATTTGGGCATATGAGACTTACACAAGCATAATGATTCAATAAAGTGGAGCATAACAATCACTAACCATTACCCCGAAGTATGTCCTGCAAAATAGAATGAAATAAAACAAAATCAGTCTGCAGTTACAAGCTGTGGGGAAATGAAAGTGAAAATAACTAACTACCACACCTTAGTCAAATGGTTGGCATTGGAAGCAAAATGTCTCACATAATCTGACTTTGGCAGCTGAGTCAACATCAGAATGTAACTTAGATCAAACACCAATGCATCACATTTAACTAATATGCTTGAAACAAACAGTATTTCAACTATAAAAAGAAAATTACCCAATTGTACCGTAAGTTTATGGTAAAAACAGTTACTTAATGACAGACATTTCCAGAAGCATTAAGGTAACAACAGGAGCCAACAAACAGAACAAAGGTAGTAATGACAAAGAGCAAATAACTGGTTGAACTAGTTGCTTCATTTAAAGCCAGGAAGGGGAAAGGATGAGGAGTGATTTTTAGAAGAAAGAAAAAAAAGGGTAACAGGAAAATTATAACTAGAAAGAGCACGACTGGGGGTTCAATCTCGTTTCTGACAGGTGAATTTTTCTAATATCAATGAAACTAATCTTGCCTCCTCATTTTAGAAGGCCAGAACCTGGAGAAATCTACAACTCCAGGATGTCATTTGCATTACATTATTTAGGCTAAGTGCCGAAAAGAAAGGTCAGCATATCTTAAATGAAGCTAAGATAAATTTTTCATTCGGGAGATTAAATTCATTCATTGCAATACTTTGGCACAATGAGTTCAATAGGATCCAGGTCTCGTAAATATACCTCAAAGTGGCAACACTTTGAGGCAAGATGCATTACCATTACAATGACATTCAAGTTCTATTCCATTCAATATAAAACAAGAAGTTTCTTCAAACAACCATGAAACACACGAGGCACAAACTAAATTTGAACTCAAACCACAACAAAAGCTGTACATAACCAACTTCAACTCCGAAGGCAAGTCGCAGTGTCTCAAAGGTACAAAGCTGAAACTAAAAAGGAAAAAAGACAAATTTTTACCCCAGTGGCTGAATTACCAAGAGCACTTCTTTGTGCAGCCATGGATGTTGAAAAGGACGCCAAACCCACATCAGAAACTCCCTTAACAATCTTTCTCTCCAAAAATAAAGGCAGCCCATTTTGAGATCTCAAAAAACCGCTGCATCTCCTAATATGTTGCATCTTCTAATACTACAAGAAAAACCCCTACCTTTTCTACGTAGCCCCAAAAAAAATAAAAACTTTAACACAAAAACCAACGCTTATAGCCTAAAAAAGGTTAAAAAAACCAAATAAAATAAGACCCAGATGCTGAAATTGAGAGATATTCAAGACCCAGAAATCATATACTTCGACCCTGTATTAAGATATCGAGAGAGGAAGAGAGACCCAAAAACCCAATGGGAAGCAATTTGGGGTTTTATTGCAGACACGTGCAAGAAGAAACCTCACGTGTAAAAAACCCAAGAAGGCTACCCACTATTCTTTGGGCTCACTCCTCAAAACTTAGCCCGTACAACGAAAGCCCGAATTTGAACCGAATGGCTTGTTTTCCTCTCCTTTCTTGTTCCCTCAAAGTCAAGAGGAGAGCTAGCTAGCACCTAGCAGCTGCCAGAGATAAAACTCATACACAGCGAGGTAGGGAAAGAAGAAAGAAGGAAAGGAGTTGAATTTGTTTGAAAAGAATTTGGCTTGTCTTTTTAACACTACTGCTTTGCAGCAGCCCATTTTTGTTGCTGGTAAGTTCTCTATTTACATAAATATGAAGAAACTCCAAGGCACTCCCGAGGCCAGGAGAAAAATGGAGAAAAGTTGGAAATTTTTTAACACTCAATTTAGTGCAGTTTTTCTTCATAGATTTTTTTGTTTATGGATTCATTTCTGTATAGAGCTATTTGTTTAGGAGTTGTTAAGAAGAGAACTTTTTCAAGGTGTACAAGAACTTTTAAGGATTTTATATATGTTGCGTTGTTTTCCAAAAGTTTAGACACTAAGATTATGACAGGAAACTTGAAGATTGATTCGTGCATCCATAGTCAATATGTTTAAATTGTAAAGTCATTATGCTTGTTTTCTATACAAAGGTCGGGTTTTTTATGCTTGTTTTCTATATTTACAGTTTCAAGATAAGTTGATTACAGGAGTTGATATGATAAAATAGATTACTGGTGCTATAATTCATTTTAAAATTTTAATAATTCCAAGATATGTTGATCAAAGGACTTGATATGATGCAATACACTGATGGTACAATTATTTGTTCTGATTTTGCAAAAGTCTGAAGAATAAGGATTTTGTTTTTTTAGAAGTCTGAAGAATAAGGATTTTGTTTTTTGTTTTTTTCGTAAGTTCATCAAACTTGGGTTTGATGAGATGTCACTTTGTACTAGGTTATAACCCTTCAACTATTCACTGACCTAATTTCTGTTATGTGCATTTTTAGATGGCCAGATGGGATGAGATTCTGTCCCTTCCTGTGCAGAATCCTCCAACTTTGGAATTCTCTGCTTCTGATATTGTGTGGTCAAAGGTTGAAGGTTGGCGTGACAATTTGGATAGACTCGCTCTTATCCCTTTTGCTCGGGTGGATGATTTTGTAAGAGGTGAGTCTGCTAATAAAGACTGTCCAACGAGATTTCATGTTGAAGCTAGAAGGCGTCGACCTCCACAAACATCTTACAAGCAAAAGGTTGATGGCATCCTTGAGTACATATTGTAAGTTTCACTCTTCTTTTGGCAGCTCCTACTTACTGGCCATCAATGCTGTGAGTTAAGTGATCCATTTGAATTTTTAGGTATTGGTGTTCTTTTGGCCCTGATGATCATCGGAAAGGTGGCATAGTACGGCCCAGTAGAACTACTTATGTTCCAAAAAAGAAAAATGCTGGTAGACCAAACACTAAGAGGGGGTGCACCTGCCATTTTATTGTAAAACGTTTAATTGCTGAACCATCTGTAGCACTGATCATATATAATCAGGACAAGCACGTGGATAAAAAAGGGTTACCATGCCATGGCCCTCGGGATAAGAAGGCTGAAGGAACTCGAGCTATGTTTGCCCCATATATCTCAGAGGATCTTCGGCTTCGTGTTTTATCTTTACTATATGTTGGGGTCTCTGTGGAGACCATAATGCAAAGACACAATGAATCAGTAGAAAGGCAGGGCGGTCCATGTAATCGTGATGACCTGTTGACACACAGGTATGTGCGGAGGCAGGAAAGGAGCATCCGCCGCTCTGCATATGAACTGGACAGTGATGATGCAGTTAGCATTAACATGTGGGTTGAAAGCCACCAGAATCAGGTATTCTTCTTCGAGGATTTTTCTGATTCAGAGCCTTTCACTTTGGGAATTCAAACAGAGTGGCAGTTACAACAAATGATTCGGTTTGGAAATCATGGTCTTGTGGCTTCTGATTCAAGATTTGGAACAAACAAATTAAAGGTTTGTCATTTCAGTTAATATGGTCCAATCCTGTCTAACCAAATATCAATTACAGTGCCTGAATGGCTCTATATGTTTCAGAAACTGACCTTGCTCTTTTCTTTCATTTTGTTTAGTATCCTGTTCACAGTCTAGTTGTGTTCAACTCTGACAACAAGGCCATCCCTGTAGCTTGGATCATAACACCAAGATTTGCTAGTGCTGATGCGCATAGATGGATGAGGGCACTTTACAACAGAGTTTGTATGAAAGATCCTTCGTGGAAGTTGGCTGGCTTTATAGTGGATGACCCTTTGACAGACATCCTCACAATAAGGTTGGCAGTTCACTTTCTTTAATGTAAATTCGATGATTTTTTCTTCTTGGTCATTTTTAGTTGTTTTACAGAGTGTTCCAAGGGTCATATGGCCCATATCCATGGGTTTTGCAGGGATTTTGTATTTTTTAATTCTGTATCCTGAAATTTAGAGTTCAGTACAAGCAATGACTGATCCCTTGAGATCTCTGGTGCCTTAAAATTTGCTTGACACGGTATTGCTTCAGACTTTCTGCTTGAGGCCCCAACTGTTGTCTACCATTGTGATCTTAAAGGACACTTTAAAGCCTGTTTGGAAATTTGATTTTTTTTTTTTGCTTATTTTTTTTTTTATGTTTTCAGATTGTTTTGATGTGCTGATGTAAAAAATAATTTTAAAAAATAGTTTTTTATTTTTTATTTTGATGCATTTCTAAGCGAAAAGCACTTTGAACCACAACCGCTACCACATTTCCAAACACACTAATGTGCTTTTTAACTCATATGAAGAACTGAACTGCAATGCTTGGTGAAATGCTCATAAGAATTTGTAAGATGAGGTCTGTGGAGATTATTTCAGATTCTCAGTCTGAGCAAAGATCTGGGACTTGGCAGTTTAGATTGATTGTGTTGTGGACGTGATGTGTTGGTCCAGGCAAATAGAGAATAGTTTTTGGCCTCCATGTTTCCCTTTTGGACGATATATATCTAAACAAAAACCTTATTTCTTTACCTTGTTGTCAGGGAGGTGTTTCAGTGCTCTGTGTTGTTATCTTTTTGGCGAGTTCGCCATGCATGGCATAAGAATCTAATAAAGAGGTGCCTGGAAACAGAGATGCGTGTTCAGATATCAAGACGGCTTGGTCAGACAGTAGATGATATTTGCAAAGGACAAGGAACTGTACGTTTGTTTGAAGATCTCATGGAAGATTTTGTTGACGGCTCTAGTTTTATGGATTACTTCAAGGCAACCTGGTATCCTAGAATAGGTTGGTAAATTTCTCTTCTTTTCTTTTCAATAGTAATTAAGATAGCATAAACAGGCTATACACATTTCTATCTTTCTTCTCAATTTCCCTGAGCTGGTTTGCAAATGGGTCTCGTATCTCAATTTGGAAGAAGATTGACTTGGCTGCGTGTGATAAAATATGTGGAGTATCGCTATAGAATCTTGGAGTTAGTTGGGTTTTTTACAAAACTCTTTATTTCAGAAAACTAAACTAAGATTTCCTTGTATCAGGGAGTTGGACTACTGCACTAAAAAATCTGCCATTGGCAAGCCAAGAGACTTGTGCAGCAATGGAATTTTACCACAGGCAATTGAAAGTGAGGCTCTTGAATGAGAAGAATCCTGGTGTTTATCAACGTGCTGATTGGTTGGTTGATAAGTTGGGTACAAAAGTGCATTCCTACTTCTGGCTTGATGAATACTCAGAAAGGGATGATTTTGCAAGATACTGGAAAGATGAATGGGTTAGTGGTTTAACATCTTGGCGAAAAGCATTGAAGATTCCAGATTCTGATGTTGTCGTGGAATATAGATGTGCAAAAGTCACTGACCAGCTTGATCGAGATAGGGTTCATGTTGTCTGGAACCCTGGTTCAGAATTTGCTATTTGTGATTGCAAGTGGGCGGAAATGGGTAACTTGTGTGAGCATGTCTTTAAAATTATTAAATTATATCGTGATAAAGGGAGTAGAAAGTCATCTATTAGCCTATTTCAGTATAATCAGGCCCTGATCAACATGCTACGCTGCCCACCTTATGATTGTTTGATTCGTGATCATGCTGCTTCTCTAGCAGTTGCTGTACAGAAGCAACTAGATGGAATAGTTAATTTAGATGGCAGCCAGACTAATGCAGATACCACTGAGAAAAAATCTGCAAACTCACTTGAGCAGCAGGTGGTCTGTGGGACCGATTCTTCAAATCAAGATAAAGAAGTAGTGAATGCGACTCATCACATTGACAAAGATCTGCCATCTTACACTGAGAATGATTGTCAGGAAAGAAATGCACATGAGATTTCTCGTGGTGTTACAGGTGATTTTGTTGGTGTTGGAGAAGAATCGGCTTGTGCTCAGATGGATGTTGACCCATCGTCCAACTGCATTTCTCCACCCGGAATACATTCTGTTGATGATGTCACTCGGAATCAAGTTGATTTAGATAGCAACCAGAGTGCCGTGGATGCCACTCAGAAACAAGCTCTGGACTCTCTTGAGCAGCAGATGAGTGGGACAAACTTATCAAATCAAGCTAGAGAATTAGTGAATGAGAGTGATCGTATGGACAAAGATGTGTCATCCCTTAGCAGGAATGATCATCAGGTCAGACATGAGGCTTCTGGCAGTCATAGAGGTGATTTTGTTGCTGGTGTTGGAGAGCAGGTTGCCTGTCCTCAGATGGATATTGACCCGCCAACCACCAGTATTTCTCTGCCTGGATTACTTTCTGTTAATGAAATTGCGTCTAATGAAAGCTTTGAAAATGGAGACAGGATTATAAATAATGCAGTTTCTGACACGAGCAAGAGTCCTCCTCCTCATGATGTTTCGACTGATCAAGTCAGGCATGAACAAAATAGTGTAATGGATGTGAGACCATTATCCATTGATATCCCTTCATCAATGGAGTCCATGGAGCAATGTGAGGTGACTACTCAAAATTTTTCTAGCGACAAGGATCCTAAGCCATTAGTGAGTACTAATACAGCAGATGCAAGTACTGACAAGGCTTCTGATTCACAAATGATTGATACAGTTCAATCATTGATGGGAACCACAGATAATGAAATGATGAAACCAGAAAGTGATGGTGGAAGCAGGACTGAGAGCCAGAGATGTGATGGTAATGCATTCTCATTAAAAGGGGTTTGTGATAACAAGGCTAGTAATTCAAATCTTCATCACGATGCTAAAGCAGTTGACAACTTGAACTCAGAATCATTGCCAAGTTCCTCACCAATATCGAGGTGCATTGAAGAACAACCTTCCGGTAAGGTTGAAACTGAAGGAGCTGGTTCTTTCAAGAAGCCATCTTTTAGTGATAAATTGGTTTTTACTAGACGTACACGTCAAAAGCGAGTTGCAAATGACAAAAGTGATAATTAGATTGCCACTACCAACCAGCTGGTTACTGTAAATGATGTCATTTCAGAGGGAACTGGCTCAGGACAAATTGCTGATGGCTTGGTGGCAAGTAGTCTCTGATAGAGGCCATAGAGTTGCTTGTGTTGCAGCTAGTGATGGCTAGCTATTGCTAATCTGTGTAATCAATTTTCTCTCTCTTTCGTTTTCTTTTGTAGTTGTACATAGACTCCTAAGCAATTCTTTGTGACATTATGTTGATTTATCTGATGAGAGAATTTAACATATTTAGAAAGAACCTTTTCATAGTCACTGTAAAATCTTGTTCTTAGCAACAAATAATTGTCTGAAGGAAGAGCAAATGCTTGAAAAAGTTTATGGGGTGGAAGTGAGAAGAAACTCAGTTCATGTCTTTACACGCAGCCGATTGAGATGCTAGGTGATGCTTTTGAAAAACAATTATTTGGTTACTGTTCTAATACAGATGATACAGAAAGACGGGGATAGAAAAGAGATTTTCTTTTCTAATTTTAAAAATATAAAAATTCGTTAATTTATTAAATTTTCTTTGTTTTTCTGCCCAACTAAAATATTTTTTTTTGTTTCTTTTATATCTATTTTTTTTGTTATATATATATATATATATATATATATATTGTCGTAGGACACTAATTAAATACAACATTAACTTCATCTCTGGAATTTACAAATGACTCCATCTACTATCAGATTTTAAAAACAAGCCATCTATATTGACCTACATTTTTTTCTTTTTGCAAACATTATTCGAATTAGAATTTAAATTTATAAAATATAAATTAAAATAATTTAGCATCTAAACCAACACCTTAAAATATTTTTTCCCCCGCTTTAAATCTAGATGTTAAAGGGAATTTTAATTAAATTGCTAAATTAAAAAGAAAAGGAAAAAGAAAAAAAACCCAGTTTACTTTAAATACAAACCTGGGCCTGGTCCGGGCCTGAATCTCAAAGAAAATTTGGACCCATGGTTAGAAGAAACAGGGACATAAAAGTAACTTCAGAACCACTTTGAACTAGAGAGAAAGTCGGAGAATGTGGGCATATTAGTAGGGAGGGTAGTGGCACCCCCCCCCCCCCCCCCCCGCCACTTCCCCAAAAACAAAGAACAAAAAAAAAGAAGCACGCTTCTTTTTCATCTTCAAAAACATCACAGACTCATGTGTCGCAAAGAGAGTCTAGCAACAAGAACAACATAAGAGAGAGAAAGAGACAGAGAAGCAAGTGTCTAGTGGTCAGAAAATGGAAGGATTTAAGAAAGAAGAAATAAGAAAAGGGCCCTGGAAAGAGGAAGAAGATGAAGTACTGATTAACCATGTTAAAAAATATGGTCCCAGAGATTGGAGCTCCATTCGATCCAAAGGCCTTTTACATAGAACTGGCAAGTCT
This sequence comes from Populus euphratica, assembly GCF_000495115.2. NCBI lineage: Eukaryota > Viridiplantae > Streptophyta > Magnoliopsida > Malpighiales > Salicaceae > Populus > Populus euphratica. The sequence continues at coordinate 2,766,279 of NW_011499846.1, forward strand.
TGTCGTCTTCGCTGGGTTAATAAGCTTAGACCCAACTTGAAAAAGTAAGTATCAAATTAACTTGGTTAATTACATTTTCAACTTGTTGCAATTTTACATGCATGCAATGATAAATTATCATGATTTTGATCCTGGGTTGTTTCAGTTTCTCTTTGTTTTTAGTCCATTGCAGTAATGTGTGATTTTCCAGAGATGGGATTTCCTCTTGATTTCTTATTTCTTTTTTTGGTTGTGTCTGTGTGTGTGGTTTTATAGTGGGTGCAAGTTTTCAGCAGAGGAAGAGAGGGTGGTTATAGATTTGCAGGCAGAAATTGGGAACAGATGGGCAAGAATCGCTACGTATTTGCCGGGAAGGACTGATAATGATGTGAAGAATTTCTGGAGTAGTAGACAGAAGAGGTTGGCTAGGATTTTGCAGACTTCAGGAACACCACCTTCCTCTTCTAATTCCAAACAACAGAGGAGTAAAAATAAAGTTCCTGTCTTTCTGGATGTTCCCACATTCGAGGTAATTGGAAATAATTGCATCATCACCTGCTTTCAAGAAAATTTTGGGATTTTTTAGTTGCTGCAAAAAAAAAAAAGTGTTCCTTCTCTGGTCTCTGTTGAGGACTTCTGGTAGCATTTGATTATTTGACTCTTTGAAAGGTTTTGTCTGTAATTTATTTTTACCTGTTGTGGAAGGACAATTTACGTTCTTCTTGTTTTGTTATGTGTGAAGGCTCCAACGTTTAGTTCTTCAATGGAGGAAGAGGTATCCTCGAAGGCTTGCTCATCATCCTACTTGGAGAACCCTGAACAGATAAGAATGATGCCGTTACCACCATTGGTTAAATCTGAGTTGCCAGGCTGTGATGCAAATCTTGTTCAATACGAGCCCATGTCAGGAATTCCCTTCCCTCAAATCCCACAGCCCCAGCCAGACCTTGTATTCTCTCCAGAAAGCCATGAACTCCTGGCTAGGCTGGATGACCCTTACTTTCTGAATGTGCTTGGAACCGCAGATGCTCCTGAACTTGGAGATGCAGCACAATTTTCACTTGGGCCTCCATTGTTTGATCCAGTATCAAGTTGTATGAATATTCCAATTGATGTAAAAAATCCTGCGACCCCAGATACCCTCTTCGATGAGTTGCCACCGGACATGTTTGATCATATGGAACCGTTTCCAAGTCCTTCAGAGTGGTGAAGGACTAGTCGATCACAAGGCTCTTTTTATGTGGGTGTAGAAGGATGATTTATTGAATAGTTTCCTCAGGTGAAAATTGATTGCTATACTTTGTACTAACTCCAGAACTATAAATGTGACGGTTTGCCACTAGTCTCTCTCTCTCTCTCTCTCTCTCTCTCTGATAAAGATGTGAAATTGACTGCTGAACATGGAATTCCAGCCCGTTCGTGCTCATTTCAACAGCTTATCTTCTTTTTTTCTTATTCATTTACTTTATTTATTTATTGGCTGTTCAGTGAGTCGCAGAACCCGAGGTAAAGAGCAAGTGTTGCCTTGTCGGGTGGAGCATCACCACGTCTCTTTCACTCTCTTTTACTCGAGTTATACCAGCATCGCCATGTCTCTTTCACTCTCTTTCACTCATGCTATACCGGCATCAACATCCGATTGATGGCAAGTTTGTACTATTGTGGGTGATCTTGACGTATAGAATGACCCCCTTTTTTTCATGATGGTTGAAAGCAATGTTCAAGAGAAGTAAAACAGCTTATTATACAAACTCTTTCATCTTATAAAGTTGGACAGGCTTAACCCCTCACATCACCGTTATATTAAAAGAAAATATAAAGCTGGGCTCAACCAAGTCTATCCTACGGTAAAAGAAAAAAAAAACCCATCAGAACAAGGAATTCAACATTTTCCGCAGATAGGGAGTTCAACCAACATTTTCCGCAGAAAGGGAGTTCAGCCAACATTTTCAATCGAGACAATAACAATTCAATTCTCTGATGCAACAACGAAATGTAATTGACTTGTGTAATCAATTTGCCCTAAATTAAAAATCCCTTGATCAGAGTTCTAGTAAAAAACACAAACAAGTGCAGCTTAAAACAGCACACAAAGATTGACGGTAGGCATGCCTAAAATGGTGTTTGGCATAGAAAAAAGGTCACATAGCAGCATTCATGGCACCGTTGGCCATAGGGATTTTGTAACCAATGCCGGTTCTACCATTAGGAGTAAGCACCTCAAACTCTCCAGCAGTAAATGACTTGTTTTTGTGGAAAACATGTCTTCGTAGTTGCGAAAATGCACAGTACTTTACAGCATTAACTGTTATGTCTTCCAAAAATGCAGAAACTGAAACTCTTACTCCTTCCCCTGAATTTACAAGAAAGAGGTACATCAGAAGACCTTACATGATTATTTCTTAAGCATGCAGTAAAAGGTTTTGAAGACGTATTTCATGCATTTCCTACCAGACCTTGAGGGAATTGGGTGTTGCAGATTAGCAAACAGGAGATAATTAAAACTAGGCCAGCCAAATAGTGAGCTTACCGTGTGTGACAAGCAGCAAGTTTTCTGAAGGGTATTTATCTGCGAGCGTCTTAATAACTCGTTCATATCTAGTCCTTGCACCCATCACAGTCTCTTCCCATTGTGGAAGCTACAATTCCTCAAGAAAATAACCAAATATGAGACATGATGACGTGCAACGTAGGCATGTACCTTGTTACTCTTTAATGCTCTTTTCCCTTAACCAAACAGTGTTTTCTATACTTACCTCTTCATACACTGGTTTCACAGCACGATCCACTGTCCCCGCTGGTAGCAAGGCTTGAAGCTCTGCGATATTGAATCCAAAGTTCCCATCTTTGGGCACGGAAACACGCCTAATGGCTTCTCTATTCAACATCTCACACAAACCATACTCAATAGAGACCTGAAAATGGACAATCAACACTTAAAACACAAAAGCCTTAAAACAAATGGAGATCCAGTCAAACAACATGAACACCACAATCACTACAATCAACGATACCATTACACAAACGAATAAAATATATGAGACCCCAAATGAATAATTACCAAGTTAGCATGAACTTTCAGAAAGATTTAAGCTCCCAAATGCCATTATCAATTCCATTAACATCTTAAATAAATTTCTAAATACGTTTCCAAAACTAACTAGTAAAAAATATATCAAATCCTTAAGATTATACATGAAAATAATTGAAATTGAAATTTATTTTGAACTGAGCTCGAGAAGCTTCATTCATTTCATAGTACTTATCAAAGTACATAGGTCACTGTTTCATTGATACGCAACCAAGTCGTCTCGGTTCACTAAGGCTAGCATTAAAAAAAAAAAAAAACGAATTCTTAGCTCTCTATTAAGGCATCATTTATAATCATATACTTAAAAACAAAACAAACTTAAAAAGTTCCTAATCATTTATAATCTAAAAAAAAAACTTAAAACCATGATCATCAGTAATCAATCAACTTATCTAGCTAACCAGTTCCTTATCATTTATAATCTATAAAAGTTGCCGTATTGTAAATGTGAAAACGGAAAAAAAGAGAACACCTGCCTTGAGTTTAGAGGGATCGATGGCGACACCGTGGCTACTAACAATGTCAGGCCCATCGTTGACGGCGCAGAGGGCGGAGACAACCTCGGAGGCGGTCTGGATACAACGGAGGAAAGGAGAAACAAAGACCCGATGGATTGGGAAGCCAAGATTGGCTTTAAGTTTCCGACCCGTATGAAAAGCTCTTAACCGACCCGCTTCCGCGAGAGTTGGGTCCCATGGTCTAGTGGCAGTTGTGATCCATAATGGCTCGAAGTTATCGATTCGGTCACCGTGTCTCATGACGACAACGTTTTGCTGCTGGTTAGCATCGTTATTTTCATGTGAGGTAGGGTCCATTGTTGTTTTTGTGGACGTGAGCTCGGAGCGTGGAGGTTTAAAACGAAATGTATATATAGACATACGAGAAAAAAAAATTTGTGTGTTTCGTGGAAGAAGAACATGCGTCAGCACACTCCCATCTTGTCATTTTTTCATGCCACTTTCCATCATATATATATATATATGTTGAAAAATAAATGATAAGATTACTATTTAGATTAGTTTTTGTTTATTTAATCTATTTTGGATTAAAATATAATTAATTACATGTAGTTGTTTTTAATTACTGTTTTTTTAATCTTGAAGATGTAAAAAAATCATTCTAAAAAAATATTTTATATCTTTAATTAAATATATTTATATTTATATATTTTTTTCTTTTTCAAAATCTTATATTTCACTTCTATAACTGCAAGATTCAAAGTTTTGATGTATGGTATAAAGATCCCCGTGTGTAAAATAAATTTAAAATATTTATCTTTGTTTTAAAGGTTTTTGAGTTAGTCAACCGACAATGATGGTGTGCAACAATTTTTTTTTGGTAGTTTTTTTTTAAATTCAAAATCGAGAAGATAACATTTATGTCTAAGAGTTTTTTCAAGATTATAGAGATTATATTTTAAAGTGTATTTTTATTTAAAAATATATTAAAATAATATTTTTTATTTTTAAAATTTATTTTTGATATAAATCCATCAAAACGATTCAAAAATATTAAAAAATTAATTTTTATACAAATAATATTGTTTCTGACAATCGCCGTGATTAGGCTCCTTACATTGAAAATACTAGGTCATATGATGGTTTACATCAATATCAAAATACTAGGTCTCTTCCGCAATCTCTTCAATTTTGATAGCAGCAAAAGCGTTGGATCGATCAATTTCTTCATTAGAAGAAAAGCATCCATTTACTTTATGATTAGGCCCCTTACATAAAAAACAAGTGATGCCACCATGTCCACAACCACCATGATTTGACAATTGTTTTTGACAAGTTCTAGAGGAACCTCTATTAAATCAAGAGAATCGAGTCTTTTTAGCTTGTGATGATGAAGCATTTTTAATGGAAATTCAATCACTATGGCCATGAATACTAGGATTCACCCATAGCTTTGGGTCTGTTCGGTCGTGATTTGTATAGAAAGCAACATTGAAAGTAGTTGCTCGTGCTCTTGGATTTCAAAATCATGGAGTTTGCCAATAACTCCTTTAAGAGATGAAAAAATATCTCTCACATTCAATGTTGCTATTATAAGATCAAATTCAGATCCTAATCTTCAAAGAATACAAATGATGTACTCGTCATCATTCACAAGTTTTCATGTACCATAAAGAGACAAAACCATAGATTTTGCTTTGTGTAAATAATCTTTTAAAGAAGTACCTTTGTTTAAGGAATTCAACTTGCCCTTAATTTGTTGAATGCGATCTCGAGTATGAGTATTATAAAGGGTTTCCTATACGTGCCTGACATCATACAAATATTTGTTATTGATAACTTGAGAGAGAAGACCATCAGATAGGAAACTATTGATTTACCTAAGGATTAGTTGATCAGTGTATAACCAAACAATTGTTTCAAGATTTATTTGCAACACATCTTTCTCACTAATGATGGTTGACTCTAAACAAGGAAAGTAACTCTTCATATATCTAAAAAGACTATAACCATGTAAGATGAAAATGACTTATGCTTTTTATAAAAGATATTTGTTTAAGGCTAGTTTAATAGAGATATTAGGTAAGTGTGTTTTTAAAAGTGAAATATTAAAGGAAAGGGCTGGAGATACAATTTGAATTGAAGAGAAAGAAGCCACAAAGATAAAAAAAAAAAAACCCAAAAAAAAAAAAAAAAACTTTAATATTTTGTAAAAAAACTAACATTTTTTTTTAATGTATTGTTCTTGCCTTTAAATAGGCATTACAAGGGATTGATGTAGGAATGATTCTTACAATATACACACATGATTTTCATGATTTGTATGTAGAGATTATGACAATACAATGAATAACAAATATTGAAAAGATCATAAAGAGAATAAATGGGGATCCTAGCACACCAAAGAATCTTGGAAAATCCCTTCATATTTTTTCATGTAAAACATCCTTTAAATATCTTATAATTATAAATACCAACTCAAGAATCATCTTGATTTTACTTCAAGTAAATTTATATATTAATGAATAATGTTATTATCTAGACTAATAAATAGTTATTTAAAATTCATTTTTTAACATGGTATTAAAAATTATAACATCATTGTTCTAGAAGTATCCAAATTTTAAAATGTTTTCACTGTTTACCAAAAGAAATCGCATTTTATGGGTCTTCATTCACCTTATTCTAGAATCATACGAGTCTTTCTTTTTTTTGTTTTTCTTTTGTAGTCCTTTGACTTGGTAAATTTTCATTTTGGGTTGTTTTGTAAATTGTTTTTTTAACGAGAAGTTCACAAATAACACGTTGAATACATCGATAAATATCTTATAAAAAGAGATAATTAAGATGGAATGTTCTAAAAAGATATAAATTTATTTTAAAATAATTTAAAAACGATTTTTTTCTAACTAAACGATTTTTTTCGTATTTATGATTTCTATTACAATACAATAACTAAACTGAAAATAAATAACATGTGATGTGACCAGAATAATATTTATATAAATGTAATTGTTTGAATAAAGTAGTGTCGTGCAGCTCATGTGGATTGCCGACAAAATAGAGGAAAAGTATAGTGAAACAACCAGAAAGGAAAGCCGTGGATGATCATTTATATAGATTGTCTCTCCTCTGGCTCCGTAAAGAGATGACTTCATTCTTTTATTTTTATTTTTTTTTAAAAAGAAGCTTAAATCAATTGATTAGTTGACTTTGTAAGCCTGTACCTCAAGTCAACTGCTGCATCAATTGTCAATTCCTAACCTCCTTCCCCTTTCCTCCCGATCCAAGTAAACGCGGTGCAGTTTCTTCGAAGACCAGTATACAACAAGACAGATTTATTCGAAGCTAAATATCAGATACCCATCAGATTATTGAATTATTATTAATTTTATATCCGAATGATTTTTTTAATCAATTTTACCATTACATTATATTGACTTCTGAATTAAGATTTTACACTGAGATAATTATTATAAAACATTAATTTCTCTACAAAAAGACCATTTAAAAAACAGTATAATTTAGATAAACAAATCACCAAAAAGATTTAAAATATATGGAAGTGTTTGATTAAATTTTTTTGAGATCCTGAGAGTAAAATTAACATAAATAATTTAGTACTTTTGAGGTTTGCTCTTCATCCAAAGATGTTAATTCGATAATTAGTAGGCTGTGCATATATGATATGTCTACTTGGCAAATTTTCCACGAAGGCTTAGGACTAAAAATTGATGCATATACTCATATAAATGTCAGTGAACGGAGCATTTGAAGCGGGCATCTAGACTCAATTAAAAAAAAAGTTAATGTAGGGATTAAAGTATTTTTATGAAAAAATATGAGGATAAGAATTTTTTAATTATGAACTTATTTATATAAAAAATATCAAGTAAATATAAAGGTCCAAATAATATTTTTTTAAATGAAGGGACTAGAATGAATGACCAAGCATTTGTTAGTGGGTAATAAATAAAATAAGCAGCACAGGGCCGGATAGTTTTTTAATAGAAAGGCATGTAAACGGCTTGCTAAACGTGATATCCGACCATACCTAACTCGCCATCATTTTCTATAATTGACCTTTTTTTTCCATGCAAGCTAATTGACGTATGGGTTAATTCGTAATTCAAGTAGCTTTGTTAAAATTTAATTTAATTTTTTAATTAAATTTAAAACATAGTCTTTTAAATTTACTTAGTCAACTTAATATTCATTTAAATTTAATAACTTAGGTCGATAATATTAATTGTCTCCGCTACCCACCCAACCCAACAAGAACTTTGCTAGCAGTTTACAAAATCATGGCTGGCATGAACAGACGCCGTGAAGACCGACTTGCCGGAGAAATATGACGCCATGAACAAAGCACTGGTCTTAAACTAGTAGCTATCAGATAATTGATGACTGGGTCCTGAGCTAGTTCCATGCATACCAAACTTAGTTTTCCAGAGAAACAATTTATATGTAAAATCAACAAAATCATGCCATAATATTCTTAGTATGACCGGGTCTTCATCTAATTCCGTACACTCCAAACCATTACTTCTAATTTCTAAATAGTTAATTCATACTCACATGATGAAATATTGAAAAATAACATATTTTATAGGAAATGTTTTTTGTATAAACCAAACACTAAATGCCACATATCCAAAATTCGCCGGCTTTTAACTTCACACTAAATGCCACATATCCAAAATTCGCAGGCTTTAAACAACTCCTTGACCCATATCCAAAAACCAAGTTCGAGACAACAGCCGGCCATGGTTTTTGCCTCGAAGTTTTAAGCTCTTGTTTCTTTCCCACCATCCCGTGTGCTGTGCTTTTCACAACGTTGAAAAATCTCTCAACCTGTGTAAAATATCTATCTAACAGGCTCGAATAATTTCTTCAATTAGACATTAATAGGAGGGTGAACCTATTTAATGATTAAAGCATGTGCAGAATATCACATACCATTGCCGGCATTGAGTATTAGTGTATAATAGTTTACAGAATTGACCGGCTCGAATTGAGCGTGAAAAAAATATTTAAGCCATATAAATTTATATGGCATTATTTTTAAATAAAGTTTAATAGATGAACCTTAAAATTTAAATAAAGTTTATTCAGATATTTTGAATATTCTACGTGTACTGCTTTACTTTTTCTTCGATGAATTTTAAGTTATTTAATCCTTTTTTTTTATTGGCATTACTTTATTAGTTTTGATTTTTTCAAGGATATCTAGGTATAGATTTTACGGGAGAGAAGAGAGTTCTACTGCTTTCGCCTTTTCCACGATCTGTTTTCCTCCTTCAGTGGTCGTTTCGGCCTAGCTTACTCATGTGCCTGGTCCCCACCTCAGGTTTCATTTTTATTTTTATTTTTTAAATAACAATTTATTTATTTATTTGGAGAAGCGACACCGAAAATTACCTGACCACCTCTTCTCCTATATGCGTACGTGAGACAACAGCCTTCAGAATATCTGAAAGGCCAACAATAATCAATGGCGTTGAAGTGGGCTATCTAGATGACACACGTCACAAACCCCAGATCCAAATTACAATAGAACATAGATTAGAAGCAGAAGAAAAGCACAATCATATTATTCTGAGAAAAATCAACAGGAACCCGGAACCATGAGTGATTTGTTGTCACTGTGGATGCTAGAATATGATGAAAGTTGTTTTTTAAAATAATTTTTATTTAAAAATATATAAAAATAATTTTTTTAGTTTTTAAAAATTATTTTTAAATGAGTGAATAAAAATAATCTGAAAATACTAAAAAAATATTAATTTACAATAAAAAATAAAAAATTAATTTTTTTTAAAACATGAAAATAAACAGAGGACATACAAATACAAATAGGGGAGCTTACCCAGTGATTTGCGGAAAGGCCCCAACAAGAGGAAGAAAAAAGTTGCCAAGGATCTTTTGCCAATATACTCGTTCTAAAGGTAGATGCACAGAAGGAAACATCTAAGTAGAAAAAAACAACATGGAGATTTCAGTTTTCAAATTAAACTTATTGATTTTATAGGAATTTTACAAGCATATGAGTTTATCTTTTGGTTGAATGAAGTTTCACAAATTTTTTAGTATAAGAAGGTTTTAGAACAAATAAGGATGGAAATAATTGTGATCAGATTGAAGGGCTAGACTTTTTCCTGGTGAAAACAATTAAAGAGATCGCGAGTGAAGAAAGAAAAGTCAAGAATAAATGATTAAGATAAGATGAACAATTAAAGAGATCACGAATGACGAAATAAAAGTCAAGAATAAGTGATTAAGATAAGATTAAGGAGCATTTCCTTCCTTTTAGCTATACACACACCTATACAAACGACTCCATGTATTTAGATAAAGAGATAAATATATTAACGATTATACCAACAAGTTCTATCAATTAGTGTCTAGAGTGACTTAGTAGAAATAGAAGGACAACTAGTGGCAAAATATTTAAGAGGTTTATGGTGGTACATCTGGGATGTGTTGTCTTTGCAATTTTTTAGATATTTTTGAAGGCATGTTAAAGGGTTGATAGTTGAGAAACAACATGCTGCTAGGATAGTTAATAGAAGTTTTTAAACTGATCTATACAAAAAAAGATAACATAAAAATAATCAAAGTCTAGCCACTCTTAAGTCAGACTTACTTAACAAACTCAACAAATAACATGTTAAAGTATAGGTCAGGACTCTAGTTCAACTTTTCAAATTTGTTGTTATGAATATGGTAAATTAAGATATTAGGCTAACGAGTACAACAAATAAAAAAGTTATCTAAGTAAGAATTTGTTGATAAAGGATCATGGAAATGATGTGGTTGATTTTATAATGACTCGATTAGCATTGAAAAGATTTTGTGTGGAGATTGTGGTGCTAACCTAGTAATTTGAAAGAATCTGCTAACTTTTAAGGATTCAAAAAAATAAAAATAAAAAAATAAAGGCTTACTAACATCTTCTACTTAACGTGTATCATAAAAGATAAGATTTGCAACTTAATAATAGACAATGGTAGTTGCAAAAATGTGGTATCCGTGAAGACAATAAAGAATATCCAATTAAAAATCGATGGCCATCCTAAGCCCTACCAAATGACTTTGCTAAATAAAAACATTATGTTAATTATGGATGGGCTCTCTCTCGTTTTATTTTATATAAGTAAGAAATATTTTGATAATATTTAATGTGATGTTTATAAATATTTGTTATCTAATATTGGATAGGCCATAACAATATGAATAGAAAGTGTACACGACAAACAATATAATTTATATATAAAAGGAAAATGTATAATATTATTATACCCAGAATAGATAAGGTGGCTGTTGAAAAAAAAGGTAAAAATATATTGTTTTTATCCAAAATTATAGAGAAAAATGAAAGGAAAAGAAATAAAAGAAAAATAAAGATAAGGTGAAAAGTTGGATAATATAGAGACTAGAGGATTTTTAGAAAAACAATATTGTTTTTATTTAGTTTAGAAAAATATATTTGTTTTTGGTGATTTTATTTTTTTCTATTTAGTATAGGAAATCAAGTATATATTGAAATTGATAATTTTTTTTTAGGATTTTCTGTTACTTTTTCTTTATTTTCAAGGTTTTTAGCTTGTTTATGTTGCTTTTTAAGCTTATTTAACCATAATACAATTTTTTCTTTGCTTGTTTTGGCTATTAATATGTTTTTGCCTGTCATTGTTGTATTGCTTATGCTTCCTCCGGCGTCATTTTTTTCTTTTCTTGTGTGTATATACATAATGTATACACACACACACACACACACACATATGAACTTTGATTGGATGTCTTTTTATAGAGTGTGAGAAGCTAGCGATAACGGTTGAGAAGGGATTTGATGAAGTTAGCAAGAATTCAAATTCCTAGCTATTTATGTGGGTCTTTGATGAAGCTAATAACAGACAAGAAATAGAAAGAAGGAACAAAATCACAGCATCTGAAGGATCAGGATTGACAGAAGAGAGGAGCCTGGCTCAACTCAACCTGCAGGTTCATCAGAGATAGCAATGGAAAAATATATAAAAACTTAGAAAAAATGACAATCAAAAGAGCATCCCAAACTACTAAACATAACTTAAATGTAAGACTAATAGAAATTCCCAAGCTAGCTATAATGAGGCGTATAGGAATCGATGACAGAACACAGTCAGTCCAACCTTCATATAAAAACTTAGAAAAAATGACAATCAATAAAAACTTAGAATATCAATGGTTTCCCACTGCATTAGTCTCTTGGATTCAGGCTTGTTCCACCACCAGCAACCCATTCATGATCCTAGTCCAATATACATGAAAACGTTACTGAACAGAAACTTCATTTTTATGATGCAAAATCGCATTTATTTAACTCAAACCAGATCCGAAGTACATCAAGATGGACAATATACATTACATCCCTGTACAAATCAGCTTACTTCTTTCACAAGTAGCTCTCATAACTTGACAACAAGAAGCCTTAATTTTGAAATTCTAGTTAGTTACCTGCAATAATGCAATTTTCTCTAAATAACCTTGGAAACAGACATGCAAAGAATCTGAACTACAACGTTTGAAGTGTCATCATCCAGGTCGAAGCTTCTGAGGTTTCATGGAATCCATGAATAACTGGAGGAAGTGTACCGACTGGGCTCTGTAGCAAGAAAATAGTTTGTGAAAAGTTAAATTAGATTAACGAGACTGAATTTGATTCATTAAGAAATAATAGAAAAAAAAATCAACGATCTAATGGGGTGGTTGTGGTTTGCGTTTAATTTCTACTTATTTTCAATACTCAAGCTTGAGTTCTACCCAGACCTACTTAGGCAGAAGTTTGTCGCCATCAACTAGCTCCAAGAAAAGAGCTAGGGGATATTTCCCTTTTCCTTCTTTATGTCCTTTGGTATAAACTCTTAATTTCCTGAAACTATAAGAATATAAGAAGAGAGACAAACTTAACAACGAAGACAAAAGGGATATGTTGTTGTAATATAAAGAAACATGCGACTCTAATTAGTAGTTGGGCCGGAACAATTCCAACTCCTCTCTCCAGCAGTAAACTCTTGAGAATTATAAAAGTTCTGATCCAGTTTAGAGAAAGTTTTTAATCTTCCATGTTAAAAACTACGAGCAGGTTGCTTGATCATGGAATATAATTCCCTCCCCCCATCTGCATCCACACGAATTGTTTCATGTAATCATTCATGATTCACTCCAAATTAAAGGACAGAAACAAAGGTAATGGACGTAGCAAGCTACCTTGGACAGCTAGGTACTTGTTATTTATCTTATCATGGCCGAACAATTTCAAGTCCACATGACGGCGATGAGGAAGAGGGTTGTCGTTCGCCAGCTCCAGGAAAAGGGAAATATAGCCTTTCCATTTCCTTTCTTGTTTCTCTCTAGGTCGAGACTCTACCTCCTGGCACGAAAAAGAAAAAGAACAAAAGATTGCTTTATCACTTGATGATGAGCCTCCTTCCTTTTCTCCTTCCGAATGGGTTATTCGAAGGAAGGTGAGTGAGAATCAGACCAAACTACTTTTTTCATGACTAGCATCGAAAACTTCAGATTCATACTAATGATTAGTGAACAATATATCAACAGCAACCAACAACGATATTAAAAATAGTTTTTGCACTGAGGGCTTGGTCTAGCGGTGAAAGGGGCTTGTCTCCTTTCACAGCACATGGATTCGAGTTCTGGTATGCACGCCTGTCACCCCGCGGTACCTACGCCTGTCATCCCGCGGTACCTTACATGACTACTAGATTTACAGGGTATTTAATAGGCCGTGGGGATTAGTTGTGGTACGCGCAAGCTGACCCGAACACCCTACATAAATAAAAAAAATAGTTTTTCAATATATACAAAGTCTCTGCAGATGTTTAGAAATTAAGTTTTTTTAGAAAAATAATAATAATAATTGCGCCGAAAATCAGTTTAAGCTTTTAATACATGAGCTCAAGACTTCGAAACAATAAAAAAAAAAAAATCTAATCCTTACTCGGAAGCACTTTTAAATAATAGCATTTGTTTATATAAAAAATTGATCATAATAGTACTGTCACGTCAAATAAACAAGAGGTTAATTATACTAGCAACAAATACACTTTTTAATTTTAAATAAGAGCACAGCACAGTTTTTGAATAATACATTTGGTGTTAGACACCAAAATAATTATTTGTATCCACTCCTCTTCTTGGGCTTGAACCTCTTGCCCCATAAAGGTTTAGCATCGACCCAAAATTTGGCTTCAATTTTTCCATTCAAGATCATGGCTGGTACATAAGACGCAGTGAAGACCACTTTCCCGAACAGTGGTGGTGCACCTTGATCCTTCGGCTCAGGCCAATGCACGTACACCCTTTCCACACATGACCCGTAATTCCTGCTCAAGTTATAAAAACACAATTTCCCATCGCCTATTATTTAATTTACTTTATTAACAATTAAGACTGTAATAGTGATGATTTTCCTAGTTTTTTTAATAGGGGCTATAAATTAGAAAGGTAAACAATCACATGATTCCTAGCATAACTAACAAACACAAAGAAATTAACCAAAAATTATAAACTTATTTATATATAATGGAAAATGATTAATTTGTATAACTAATAAAAAGATAATTAACTAAAAAGTAATGCGTAGAGACAATTGATAATAGACAAAAAGAGATTTTCTTAAAATTACCACCTATTTCATTGTCTCCATTTATTACCTTTTCGTTATTTATATTCATAAGGTATATCATTACTCGAATAAAGTTATACCATGCTAATTATTGAATTAAGCTAAATTATAATGACTCAATTGGAAATATTTCAAATATTTTTAATATTGTATCAATAAATAATAATAAATATATAATGTACTGAATCCCTCGAGTAAAACTTTAAACTCAACACGCACAATTCAATCTTGTCTTTCAAATATTATCCAGTTTGGTGATTGAACTAAATTCATGGTCATAAAAAGAAATTTTACCAAATCTAACTTTTTTTAAAAAAAATTCATTCATTGAATGAATAAATTGAATCCTATTAGTGGTTTTAATTCAGTATTTATGATTTTTAAGAAATGATTTAGTACTAAAATTTAGGGCACTACAATTTGTTATCATTAAATAGACTATGTAGCAACTACATTAATTGCCTCTATTTATCTGTAGCAAAATCCTCCGATTAATATACTTACATTGTGAAAAACCTGGAGATTTGACTTTCAGTGAGAGGGTATCCATTTGAGAACGTCAAGAACAAACATCTATTTTCCTCGGCTGCTCTCTCTGTCACAGGATTCCACTCTTTGGCTGAAGGGTTCAGCTTGGATCCAACATATGGTGCAATTGGTTTTGCTCTGCTGCCAACTTTCTCGGAACCGAATTTCTTAACGTCTTCCAGGGGACTAAAAACATTCCCCTCGGTAATTTGCTCTCCCATCCTTTCTAAAATATCCTTCAAGACCACACAACAGACTCCGTTATAGATCTCTGTGATACCCTTTAAGGCCTTTTCTTTATCAGCAAGGATGACATTGAGACACAAGAAATGTTCGGTTAGCTTTGGAGTGAAACGCATCAAATCTGGTGATATGGGATTTTTTGACAGTTGTTTCAGAAATGACAGAATATCCTCAGCTTCTTTGGCTAGTAGAGTCAAGAATTTATCATCATGAAGTAAGATCTTTCTCATAATTTCTCGAAACCCTTGTGTCTCTAGCCAAATCCAAAATGCCATCACCTTCATTGCCACTCCAACTTCAATTCCAAAATGAATCATCCGAACGAACAGTACTGACCTTTTACTAGACTCGTCTGATGATGATGATGCAGCCATGTGGTTATAGAGGGAAACTGTGTTTCCTATGTAGGAATATAGAAGATAAAGAGTAACCCTGTGGTTTCTGTGTATTGTGTACAGATAAGAAACTTTGTCTGTGTGTAGATGAAAGAAATGAGGAGGGGTTATGGGGGTTTATATAATAAAGGGAAGGTTTTGATTTTTGAAGGTTTGCGATGGTCCGTAATGGCTTTACAAGGAAATTGAAATCCCTTATCTGAAAAGGGAACGGGTCGGTGTGTTTCATCAGGAAAGTTTTCAGCTTTGAAAATAAGATGATGCTCTGCGAATGGCTGTGTCTAGTTATGCAAACCTCCTCACAAACTAATTGGAGGAAAAGGAGTTGTTCCATGCAAAATTAATTCTTGATGTGATTAAGATTCAAACCTCGGATATCAAATTAATTAAGTTTCCACGAAAATGCGTGAAATGAAAGGAAAGTTATCTAGAGAAAAATTGCAGTTTTAGTTTTTTTGATTTTTTATGCACTGATTTGGATTCAATTTCATTTTGCAATGTTCGAGCGAAACTATGGTGAAAATATATGTAATCCAACTTGAGTCGATTCAATTATATTCCAATTCTAATATATATATATATAATTTTTTAATGTGATTATGTGTGGAATGCATTGAGAGATCGCTTTGCACCGAAATTATGTTAAAAATTTATCTAATACAACTCCAGTCAATTCAATTATGTTCCAATATAACAAAATATGATTTTTTATTTTTCTTTGTAAATATGTGAAGTATATTTTGAGGCAATATCCAAACTCAATAGCAATATTGATCAGATTTTGTTAAAATGGAGAGAATTGATTCGGAGTTCTTCTAATTGCAATTGTGGGAAAAGAAAAGGAAAAAATTCATTTTTGATGGATCCAACAAAAAGAGTTCCTATTTTTGATTAATTCCTCATGTAATTGTGAGAAACTCCTGACATGGATTAATTCCAATTAATTCCTCAAGTTGCACATATTACAAGCAAAAGTACGAGACCTATTTTTGATAGATCCAACAAAAATAATGATGATTTAATTTACATGTTCATATGAGTTCCTTACTAAAATATCAGTATTACATTAGTTTTAAAAGATTGGCATGATGGTTAAGCAGATATGTTTCCTTTTTTCTTTTTCTTTTATTTTTAAAAAAACTTAAATTATGGAGCTAGCACTCAGTGAAATTTATTAAATTTTTAAAAATATACTAGACTGATATAAAAAATTTATCTAAGAAACTATTAAAAATAAAGTTTTATCTCGATTATTTTACCTCAAAATTTTCTTTAAATGTACTAAACCGTATAAAATGGTTTGAAGATATGTACATTGAATATAAAAAAGTTACCATGCCTAGCTAGCCTACCTGATGGGATTCACCAACGCACGAGCCAAAATAGCAGCCACCTTGCACAATGAAGAAACAAAGATGGATCCTATTTTACAAGAAATCAGAAAGTTTGTTTATCCAAAGATTGGGAAGTTCACCGCACGAAGGCAACTGCTGTGTGAATTGGCTAGCTAATTATGGTCATGGTTTGGAGCTAGGAGCTCACCCTTCTACCAACTTTCCAGAGGGCATTTTCTTCTTTGATTTTTGCTGATATGATGTGGGTATCCTTACCCAGTAGTAGTGTGTTGTGCCCGTTACTACAACAAAAAGAAAAGATAAAGATGGACAATGTCCATTTCTGTTGCATCCTTGATAGAAATCAACGCATGGTTTCTCATAGACATCCTTGATAGAAATCAACGCATGGTTTTTCATAGAAAGGTCACTTAACAATAAAACATAGAGGTTAATTATTGATACGAATAACAGAGTGACGATTGCAGTATGAGAAATGGTGCAATTTTCATGAGAAAAGCTTGGACATGGACAAGGTAAGAATTTCAGCTTCAACAATTAAACTGTCATTCCTAACATAACGCTTGGAGAATTAATGTAGATCTCCCAGTGGCATTAACTCTCGGAAACCATGTCTATGACTGGAGGAGGTTAACCAATGTGAAACTGCAACAAAATAATCTGTGAGAAACTTTAGTCAATAAGAAGTTCAATAACTAAAACTGGCAAAGATGGAAAACTTTTCATGCCTCAATGTTCACTAAGCAGCCATGAAGTTCACAAATACTGTAGCCACGAGTAATGTTAATTTTCCAAATATTTTTGGAGAAGTGATAAAAATATCTTAGACAACTGTTTTGTTAGGCATTTCCAGTACCATATATGCATCTATCTCTTCTGTCCTTTCTTCAATTGGGATTTTAAGAGTAGGGTGAACATGTTATATCTGTTCTTATGGGGTGGTTTAATTACTTGTTTCTTCGACATGTTTGTCATGGCGTGGGCCCAAAACTCGTAGCTTGTATTCTGCCCACGGTTTTCTTTGGTGGAAGTTCATCACCATGAACTAGTTCCAGGAATACAGATAGTGAATCTCCCTTTGCTTCAGAATTTCCTTTGGGATAAACTTTTATTCTCCTGAAACGATGGCAAGAGCCAAAATTAACAACAAAACTCGAGTGGTTCTCGAATGGAAACGTTTGTGATTATAAGGCAGCATACCAACTTCTCCCTCCAGCAGTAAAGGCTTTGGATAAATATGAGCTCTCATCTAGTTTAGAGAAATCAATAAAATAAGGGAACTTGCGTCTCGTTGTGTTTGGAACCCAAACGAAATTGTTGCTTCCCGACCTTAAGACACGACCATCGAACTCAAAACTTTTCTCCTGTTACAACCAGCCTTCCAACCCAAGCACTGCACACAAAAACTGTCTGATATTTCCCATCCAACGGCTGCGATGACACACATCTCTAATCAGACTCTTGAATCTCTGTTTTTATCGTAGTTATAAAATTAATTTAACTCAAAATCTAAATAGTGAGTTGGGTTGACAGAGGAAAATTGAACCGGTTTTTAATTTAAAAAAAACACAAAATATCTAATAGCTCGTTTGTTTATGTTTATTTATGCATTTTGAGTTGTGGTTAAAGTAAAAGGTTGTCAAAGTAATATTTTGTATTTTAAACTTAAAATGTATAAAAAACACATATATAAACACTTTTTATATTTTTATAAAAATAATAGTCGGATTTTTTCACTAACTTATATTAATCTTCTAATATCTTGTTTGACATTGCAATCTATTCATGGTTTTTTTAAAAATATTATCTTTAAATTAATTATTTTTTTATATTTTTAAATTATTTTAATATATAAGTATAAAAAGTATTATTTTAATATATTAAAAAATAATTTTAAAAACTTATTATCTCACTTTATTTCATCAGCCATTTTTACTTTTTTTTTTGGATTCAAATCTCAAACATCTGACCTTACGGATGTGTCCGGAATGGCCAAAAATGCTGGAAACGACACTGAGATCACCCAAATCGGACTTCGGATGGCTCCGATTTAAACAATCAAAATTTGGGATAAGTGGACGCTGCAAATGAAGCCACGTGGCAGGAGGAATAGTCGCTGCGCCACACCGGATCAAAACCCAGTGATGCTGACGTGGCGGAGCTGACGTGTCAGACACGTAGGCAATGGTGGGTCCACCCAATCTGACTTGGCAGATCCACGGAGATCTTCGTCTGACGTGGCTGATGATGTGTCAGATGCCGTGGCTGGTTGACCGGTCAGACGACTGATATGGCAGGTGACTTGGCTGTGACTGTGTCGAACCACTGACGTGGCTGCTGACGTGGCGGTGTCGAGTTGCAGGAAACGGCGAGGAAGACGCGTGAGGCGCGTCTGTGCGCGTGGGCAGTGCTGGTGACGGCGCGTGCAAGCACGTGCTGTATAAAAATTTTACTGACTATAATTTTAGTACAGCTTTCCATCTGGAATTTTTTTTTTGAGTTTTTATTTATTTATTTATTATTAGTTCAACTTAAGATAATTATTTTTATTAAAATATTATTATGCTTCCGAGTTATCTTTCTCTCTTTCTTTTCTGATCAAACACCCTCTTTTTCAAAAACTTTGAAGAACAAGCTCTGATACTAGTTGTTAGGGCATTCCGGCATTCAAACACACACAAATTTACATGGTTCGGCAACTTGCCTACTCCACGGAGCTACTGGTTTGTATTAATCAAGCTCAAAAGCAATACAAACAACAAAACAAGGAGGAGGAGAAAACTTCTCTACTCAACTCAACTCTCACCCTTAGCTCTCTCTCTCTGTGTTTCTCTCTATTTCGTGTTCTATATCAGCTATCAATGCACCCTCTATTTATAGCTGATGAGGGAGACAATTGTTCAACAATGGTGGGCAAGTTAGGCACCCACCATTTGACTATAACTATGTCAACCATGGCTGCCACCGTCCATTTGTGTCCACACACATAACAATAACATGGTTTATTATGTTTTTTATGAAATAATATCATTATATATATAACATTTAGCCAGTTTTATTTGGAGTTCACCTAGATTAAAAGTTGATTTATTACGCCATTCAAGTTTAAACAAGTTAACTCTTTAGATGATTTAAGAATACATCCTACCTGATCTAAACTGGATAGAGTTTCGTAACTATGCTTTTAAAAGAAGTGATTTTGGAAAACATTTTCAGCATTAAAATTTGTTAACGTTAAAAATAGACAAACTAATGACTACACTTGGCCCTGTTCTCTGGATTAAAATCTTCAAACTAAAATACTTCCAAGACCTAAAAGACCTGGAGAATATTTGAATTCCAATGAAAGGAGAACCATTTGAAGAGAAGTTTTATTGTATTCTAGAAATAATTAATAAAGAAGCATAATTTATTAACTCGAAGAAGATAACGGATAGAAAATCAAGAAGGGTGCCGTCCATTATATAAATAATGTGGTGGTTCCTTGTTAGGAACCTATAATTATACTAGGGATACCAGATTGGCAGCTTATTGATACAAATAATATAGATTGATGACAATCGTGGCCACGAAAATTAAAGGGTGCAATTTTCATGAGAAAAGCTTGGACACGGACAAGGTAAGAATTTCAGCTTCAATAATTAAAGTGTCATTCAAAACATAGCCCTTCGAGACTTCATGGAGATCTCCCAGTGGCATGAACTTGCGGAAACCACGTGTATGGTTGGAGGAGGTTAACCAACGCGAAACTGCAAGAAAGTAATTTGTGAGAAACTTTAGTCAATATAACTAAAACTGGCAAAGATGGAGAACTTTTCATGCCTGTAAGCAGCCGTAGAGAACACAACTACTGGAGGCAGCATGAGTAGTAATGTTAATTTTCCAAAAATATTGTTCTTGACATTACTTCTTAAAAAATCTCATGCATTTACGTAGATCTAACAAAAAACCTGTATGCATCTATTCGCTCTGCCCTTTCTTGAATTGGGATTCTTAAAGTAGGGAGGACATGTTTATTAATAAAGAAGCTGGTCTTATGGGGTGGTTTAATTACTTGTTTTTTCGACATGTTTGTCATGGCATTGGTCCAAAACTCGTAGCTTGCATTCTGCCCACACAGTTTTCTTTGGTGGAAGTTTACCACCATCAACTAGTTCTAGGAATATAGATAGTGAATCTCTCTTTGCTTCAGCATTTCCTTTAGGACTAACGTCTATTCTCCTGAAACGATGGGAAGAGCCAAAATTAACAACAAAACTCAAGAGTGGTTCTCAAACAGAAAAGTTCGTGATTACAAGGCAGCATACCAACTTCTGCCTCCGGCAATAAAGGCTTTGGATAAATATGAGCTCTTATCTAATTTAGAGAAATCTTCAATCTTCCATGTTAAAGAACCATTTGCAGGTTTCTTAACCATAGAAAGTAATTCCCATTTTCCAGTTGGTTCGATAACAAAAATCTCAGCTCCAAAAACACAGCAGTCCTTGACAAGGTATCCATTAGAAGCATCATTGAATGTTTCATGGGAAAGCAATTGATCGAAACCCCATTCGGTCTTCATCTCATGAAAACATTTTACTGATCCATCCAATTCTATAAAAAAGTAGTTATCCATTTAAATTCAAGAGTATAAACACAAGAAAGTAAAAATTATTAAAGTAAACTCAATCCAGAAGGTCAAGGAAGGTAGTCACCAGCTGTCACCGCCCAGCCACCAACCGACCAGC
>NW_011499846.1:2792708-2796783 GCF_000495115.2 Populus euphratica
GTCGCTTTCACACCGTCGGCCAAAAACCGCCTTCACACTTGAAGGTTGAATTTTCTTGTTTTGATTTCGTGTATAAATAGATAGCTAAGCTTATGCAATTATGTGTGGAGAGATTGAGAGAAACACTAGAGAGAAAGAGAGAAAGAAAGAGGGGTTATTACTATAAGCTTTTCATTATTGTAAGCTTGTTATTCTTGAAATAAAAGAATGTGTTTTATCCTCTCCGAGTATTTCAAAGTCACCACAAGTGGTTTCTCCCACCAACAAAAACATTAGCAGTGTTGCACATATTATTAGTAAAAGAATCTACCTTGAACCGTCAAATATTTGTTATTTATCTGATCAAAAACAAACAATTTGAATTCGGCGTTGACCTCCCTCCGATGAGGAAGATTGCTTGTATTTTCTATTTGCAGGTAAAGGGAAACAAAGTCTTTCCCTTTTCCTTTTGTGTTTCC
This sequence comes from Populus euphratica, assembly GCF_000495115.2. Classification (NCBI taxonomy): domain Eukaryota; kingdom Viridiplantae; phylum Streptophyta; class Magnoliopsida; order Malpighiales; family Salicaceae; genus Populus; species Populus euphratica. Next base: position 2,793,167 of record NW_011499846.1, read on the forward strand.
ATTTGGGTAAAGACGCAAGCTCCTGGAAACAAGAAAAATTATCAGTTGATGAATAGCCTCATTATCATCTAACTGAACATTTATTTTGCACGTATAGAATCAAGCATTAGCCAAAGGAAGGTGGTGAGAATCAACAAACCATTTGTGGCCTCCGGCTTCAAAAACATCAGATTCATACTTTTCGACTTTTGTCTTCAGAAGTAAGGAGAATGACTCTATCTTAAGGGAGTAATGCATTGGAGGTAGATCTCTTTCGGATCTTTTGGCTCCTGAAAAAGAAAAGGAAACATATTGGAGGCTGAAAACACATCTATGATTAACGAGAAACCAGCGGGATGCATATCAGAATTCTTGTATGATAGGATCAACTTTTGTAGGTCATGATATACAAAAGTGAAGAGCATCATATACATGACAGATCACTAACAACAAACTGAAAGAAAAGAGTTCCAAAATATGAATAAGAAGCATATCATGTCCTCCGGAGCTCATAGAATCGCACTTCTCTATCTTGTTCTCCATTGCAGAATACGTAATGTGACTCATGGCCAAAGGGATCAATTAGACCGCCTGCGCCTAAGGATGAGCAAACTAAGTTGGTGATAGCATTGCCTGATAGAGTTTACTTATATAGAAAATTGACAGATGTAGACATTAGACTAATAAAATGATCAGCTTGAAAATTTTGACAATTAAAAAAGACCATGGCTTAAATTTTGACAGTTAAAAAAGACCATGGCTTAAACATTGCTTAATTAATTAACAAGTCATTTTAAGGTCCAGTTGAAACAAGTTCACAGGGCTATAGGGATTAATTAACAAGTAATTTTAAAGTCGGCCTGAGCCAAGTTCACAGGGCTATAGGATAATCAGAGAATAAAATGAAAGCGTCTGAATCATTAACAAATAAATAAAATTCGTTCACAAAGCAGATGAACAATAATCGATTAAACAAAGAATGTGAAGAAGCAGATGAACAATAATCGATTAAACAAATAATGTGAAGAGCTGGAAGGAATTTTTATTATCCAAAAAAAAAAGCTGGAAGGAATTTTTTAATTAGATCAAGTTGTTGACAGGTTCTATAGTTGATTACTAGCAAGTCAATTCGTTTAAGTGCTTCATCAATGATTGATTATAAGGGAGTGAATAGAAGACTAATGTCATAGAATATTAAGTTTCACACCAGGCAAGTATCCCGGCGCATTTCACCCGAAGAACATAGGAGAAAAAAGGATTAGATAGGGAAAGTCGACCGCCCAAAATGAACTGTCCAATCTTGTTCAAAATAAAAACAAGAAGCACACCAAGTCCGCTGGAGCTCATAGAATCGCAGGACTTTGTTCTTGTTCTCCATTGTAGAATACGTACTGTGACTCGTGGCCACGGTGATCAATTTGAGAGAGATCCTGAACCTAAGGATGAGCAAACCACGTGGGTGATTGCATTACCTGATAGAGTTTACTTTTATAAAAACAGACAAGTCTAGACATCAGACATATAAAATGATCAACTTGAAAATTTTGATAGTTAAAGAAAGACCATAGCTTAATCGTGATTAATCAACAATTCATTTTAAAGTCTTTGAGACAAGTTCACATGGCTATGGGACAATCAGAGAATAAGATGAACAAGTCCGAAACATTGACATCACATTCACAAATAAATGAAAGTCGTTCCATGCAGTAGATGAACAATAATGGATTAAACAGAGATTGTGAAGAGTAAGGTGAGGGATTTTGTTTGATCAAGTTGATGTTGAAAGTAAACTTCTCTTTTTTTTAAAAAAAAAAAACAAAGGAATTGTTCTACTAGGTAGGAACTAAGTAATCGGTTAAAAAAAAAAAAAAACCCTGCCATAAGAGATTCTGCTACTTGTCTTTAACTATTGAAGACCATTGGTTGATACATTTTATTAAGGTCTTCGTCGTTGATTGATTATAAGGTATTGGATAGATGATTAATGCCATAGAATATTAAGTTTCACACCAATAACTTGGAAGAAAAACAAATAAGATTAGACAGGAAAAGTTCAAATGTTTATATGCGCGACCTCTCAAAATGAATTGTGGCATGCATCACCTCAAGTTCGGGAAATGATTTGTAAAAGGGTGTAAGTTGTTATGTAACTGTACCAGTACAAGTCAATTATTTTTATTAAAACGAGAGTGTTTTATTTATTTTCTTACAAGATATTAATCTAGTCAGCTTTTACTTTTAATGAAAGGAGAGTCATTTGAGGAGAAATCTTATGGTATTATATAAATAAAATAAAAAAGCATAATGTATCTAACTCAAAGAAGATAGGAAGAAAATCAAGATGGATGACGTTTATTACATAATGTATGCTCTAAAATCCAATATATTAGGAAACTTGTGTTAGGATACTAGCATGCAAACCCGACAAGACAAAAGATAAGGGACAAGATAAAATGAGAAATGACACACAAGAATTTACGTGGTTTTATTACATAATGTATGCTCTAAAATCCAGTATACTAGGAAACTTGCGTCTCGTTGCGTTCGGCACCCCAATGAAATTGTTGCTTCCCGACCTTAAGACACGACCAACAAACTCAAAACTTTTCCGCTGTTTCAAGCAGCCTTCCAATCCAAGCACTCCACTCAAATACTGTCTGATATTTTCCATCTAATAGCTGCGATGACAGACATCTCTAGTCAGACTCTTGAGTCTGTATCTTTATCATAGTTATAAAATTAATTTGAATTAAAATCTAAATTATGGGTTGGGTTGATACAAGAAAATTGAACCGGTTTTTAATTTTATAAAAATACAAATTATCTAATAGCTTGTTTGTTATGTGTTTTAAATTGTTTTGAGTTATGGTTAAAATAAAAGGCAGTTAAAGTAATATTTTTAGTTTAAATTATAGTTTAAAATGCATAAAAAACACATAGGTAAACACATTTTATATTTTTATAAAAAAATAATTGGATTTTTTTAACTAATCTAAGATGATTGTAAAGTCTGAGATCTTATTTAGCATTGTAGTTGTTGCTATCTAATTTTTAATCTATATTTTGATGAATTTTTTAAAAAAGTAAAAAAATAGTAAAAAGTATTGAAAATCTAAAAAAATATATTTTTAATATATTTGCATTGTTTTTAGTATTTTCTGTGTTGACTAAAAAGAATTTAAATTTTTTAAGGGATTTTCGAATGTGTTTAATTTTTTATGCATTATTTTTTTAAAATCATTAATTTAAATTTTTTAAGGGCTTTTTGAATGTGTTCAATTTTTTACGTGTTATTTTTTTAAAATTATTGATTTTTTTTATTGAATCGATGTTAATATTTGCTTTTTTTTTTTAAATACAAAAACATAAAAAAAAAATTAAATTTAAAAAAAAAATTTAAAAGAACCGCTAGCAACATTTTTAGATATAAATATTGGTCTCCTCAACACATTAAAAAAGGAAAGGCAATTTTAAAACATTAGAGAAAAAACCACAAAAATCCCTAAACCACAAGAACCCTGAAAACCTGAACTCTTTCTCCCCACTAACGGAAGCAGTGGCCGTCCCCCGGGGTCCTTGGCTTTTGCTCTCCCAGAACTAGAGTCAAGGACCCCCCCCCCCATTTGAAAGGAGCCCTT
>NW_011499846.1:2797062-2797336 GCF_000495115.2 Populus euphratica
TACACAAAGCTAGCCCTCCCTTTCAACCATTACATTTCACTTCTCAGTCGCCACTAACCCTCTGCTCCCAGTTCCTTCTTCCACAGACCGGACTCAGCTTCTTCTCCAAGACCACAGCAGACCGCCACTCTATCTTGCTTCCCTCTTAACAGATTTTCCTCCATTTTGGCCCACAAAAAAATCAGCGCCGTCTTCAGCTCCTTCTCCCCTGCACCCACAGCGCCGATCTTCCCCCATTTCCTCTTATTTTCAGCTGACATCAGCCACATCCACA
>NW_011499846.1:2797431-2798916 GCF_000495115.2 Populus euphratica
GCTCCGCCCGACAGCGCCACCTCCAGATCTGTCACCAGCAGGAAGAAGGAACAGCAAGCCGAGAAGAAGAAAGAAGACAGGTTCACAGATCTAAAAAAGGGGGGGAAATCCGAGAACGGATCTGGACTAAACAGACCTGCTGGTTGTGGTTTTTGTTGTGTTTTTTGATTGTTTTGTAGGCCACCGCCGGCTAGGAAAGAAGAAGGGAGGAAGCTGTTTCAGTTCTCCCCTACCGCTGGTTTTTCGCCGGCGTGTGGATTCATGCGCCTCCGGCGACGGAGGCGCGTGGAGAAGACGCGCCGCTACTGCCTCGCTGCTCCAGAAGTCGGCCTGACCTTGTTCCAGCGGTTCTAGAAGTCCTCCGACACTGTTCTTGGATGTTTTGGGTTACTGTGTAATTTTTAAAGTGTTTAATTTAATTTTTGTTTATTTGTAATTTTTTATAATTTGTAACGTGGATGTAATAAAAAAGAAAAAAAAATAGAGTGAAAGTGGATGTGTTGTTTGTATTTTTTTATGAATGATTTTTAGGATGAAATTGTAAAGAATAAAAATGAATTTAATATTTTTATTAAAAAAATTATCAAGATTTATGAAGTTATATTTTTAATATTTGATGAAAATATAATTATTAAAATTTTTTTAATACATGAAAGTCATGAAGTAATTTATCTCACTAGGAAAATATTTTTTCTAATTATAATTAGTTTTTTATTCGTGAATTTTTTATAATAGTTTTTTTTATGTTTTTTAAAATAATTTTAAATTAATTATTTTTTTATATTTTTAAATTATTTTAGTTTTATGATATCAAAAATAAATTTTAAAAAATTAAAAAATATATTATTTTAATATATTTCTAAAATAAATTTAAAAAACCATATGTAATATAATATCCATGAGAGTTAAGTCTTAATATGAGACTTCACATATGATTATATACAAACACAGGCCTGTTTTAGAAAAAACTAGTATATTAAATTGCAGGTCAATATTATTTATTTTAAAATTTATTAATAATAATAAATATAATAATATTAATAAATATATTTTATTCAAATTTAAATGGATGTAATATGCTTTCAAATCAAATATATAATTTTTTATTTAATAATAAATATATTAAATATAATAATATTAATAAATATATTTTATTCAAATTTAAATGAATATAGTATATTTACTATATTTATGATAGTTGGGTCTGATTTACATGTTAAATTTATAAATATTGAATTTGATAAAAATATTAAATCTGTTTTTTTTTTTATTTATCTAAAAAATCACATGGGATATTTAAAATTTTAAAGTTATATTTAAAGTATTTAAAAAAAAAACCTCCGAATCCAAAAATTAAAATTTTATATCTTGAGTAGTTAATCAGTATATACTACAGTCCAGAAAATCCAAACAAATTATTAAATCTTTAATTATTATTTTAATATCAAATACATCCAAATAAAAAAAAAAAAATTACACGCTCAA
>NW_011499846.1:2799315-2799484 GCF_000495115.2 Populus euphratica
ACATTTAAACCTTTCTCTGACATGTGACCTAGTTTTTGATGCCACATCATTGTCTTCTTTTCTGCTGGACTAACTGATGCGATTGACGTTTCAGCCTCATGATGTGTTTCTCTCATTAATGCAAATATATTTGCAACTGTCTTTCTTGCCTTTAAAACCACCAGCGCTC
>NW_011499846.1:2800652-2890145 GCF_000495115.2 Populus euphratica
GTGAATAGTAACCGTATACACGAATAATTTTTATGTATTAACAACACCAACCAGAAGACTCTAATACCACTGTTAGGATACTGACATGCAAACCCGACAAGACAAAAGGTAAGGGACAAGATAAAATGAGAAATGACACACAAGAATTTACGTGGTTCACCCAATTTGGCTACGTCCACGGGCAAGTATAGAAGGATTTTACTAAGTAATGTGGGAATACAACTTCTCTCTAATAATAGGAGAACAACAAAAATCTCTCTATTATTAGGAGAAAACACCTCACTTACTATCTCACAAATACCTCACAATTTTGTGGGATTACTCTCTCCTCACCCTCTCTTCTTTCTCTCTTGTGGCGTGTCTATAATGCTTGGATGCATTGCCTATTTATAGGCAAACATCCATGCAAAAGACAAGGGCAAGGTAGGTGGCACCAAATTTGTGCCTAACATTGTTGACAAAACATTGTTGACTTTGTCAATAATGTTAGGGTGGTTTCACAACTTGCGTCTTGTTGAGTTCGGCACCCAAATGAAACTGTTGCTTCCATATTGTAAAATGGTGTTTCAATAAGAAGTAGTTTTAATTTTTTTTTAAGGAAAAAATATATTTTTATAGTTTTTAAAGGTATGGTTTATATTTAACAGATATCGTATCTTTGACAAAAACCATTACACCTTCAAGCCAAATACACTTAGCCTTCTCTGCGGCTATGACTGCATTTTATTTAAAACGTAGTTGCAGCTGTTTGGTTAAAAAAAAAATGTTATATTGTATGTTGGGTTTTATCCTTTTTTTTTTTACATTGGAATTGTAGTATTTGAAAAGTAAAAATTTCTTATTTTTTTATATTGTTCATATTAATTATATTGTTTAATCAACAGTGCAATTAATATAAATAGTGCAAGAGAATTGCACTATTCACTTAAAAATAGTGAACAATACAATTCTCTTGCACTGTTCATTTACACTACATGGATATTTTTTTGTGTTATTTTTTTCAGTGTATTAATTTTTTTAATATTTTTTTTTGAAAAAAATAGTTTAGAGTGAATTTTATACATGATAATATTTTATCTAATTTTATTACATGCTAAAAAATTATAGAAACTGTAGTTCTTGTCAGATGTATTTCGTACGTAATGGAATTATAGATGGTTTCATGAAATAATAAAAAATATTTTATATAAAGTATGATTTATTTCATGATATAATAGTAATAGTTAAATCCATAATATTTAAATTAAAAATTATCAATATTAATATATATTTTTTAAATTATTTTGTAATCTCAATTTTAAAAGAATTTTTAACCAAACACATTAAACTACTTTTTATTTAATTTTAATTTCAACCATAGTTTTAACCAAACACCTATTTTTTCAAGCTAATCTCAATTAAAAACACTTTTTATAAAATAATTTTTTTTAAACTATAATCACAATAACTACCATAATACTAAACATACTCTAATCCATAATCTCAAAACTTTTCCGCTGTTCCAAGCAGCCTTCCAATCCAAGCACTCCACTCAAAAACTGTATGATATTTTCCATTTAATAGTTGCAGACATCTTTAGTCAGACTCTTGAGTCTATATCTTTATCATAGTTATAAAATTAATTTGGATTAAAATCTAAATCATGAATTGGGTTGATATAAGAAAATTGAACCGGTTTTTAATTTTATAAAAATACAAATTATCTAATAGCTTGTTTGTTATACGTTTTAAATTGTTTTGAGTTATGGTTAAAATAAAAGGTAGTTAAAGTAATATTTTTAATTTAAATTGTAGTTTAAAATGCATAAAAAACACATAGGTAAACACATTTTATATTTTTATAAAAAAATAATTGGACTTTTTTTACTAATCCAAGATGATTGTAAAGTCTCAGATCTTACTTGGCATTGTAGTTTATTTATGTTTTTTTTTAAATAGCTTTAAATTAATTATTTTTTTGTGATTTTAAATTATTTTAATCTTGTGATATTAGAAATAAATTTTAAAAAATTAAAAAATATATTATTTTAATATATTTTTAAAATAACTTTAAAAAACCATATGTATTACAGTATCCATGAGAGTTAATATGAGACTTCACATATGAATATATATAAACACAGACCTGTTTTAGAAAAATCTAATATATTAGCCTGTAATTTAGAGCAAGTCAATATTATTTATTTTAAAATTTATTAATAATAATAAATATAATATATTTAATAATATTATTAAATATATCTTACTCAAATTTAAATGGATGCGATATACTTTCAAATCAAATTTATAATTTTTTATTTAATAATAAATATATTAAATATAATAATATTAATAAATATATCTAATTCAAGTTTAAATGAGTATGGTATATTTACCATATCTATAGTAATTGGGTCTGCTTGACATGGCAGATTTATAAATATTAAGTTTGGTAAAAATATCAAAACTGCTTTATTTTTATTTTTTTATTCATCTAAAAAATCATATATGCTATTTAAAATTTTAAAATTATATTTAAAGTATTTAAAAAAAACCTCCTAATTCAAAAATTAAAATTTTATATCTTGAGTAGTTAATCAGTATATACTACAGCCCAAAAAATCCAAACAAATTATTAAAATTTTAATTATTATTTTAATACCAAATACATCCAAAAACAAAAATTACACCCTCAGCAACATAATTATCTTAGTTTTGGTGAAGAATAAAAGGATAAAAGTTCTAGCTTTCTTCATAATTATCTTCCCGCGTGCCAACATTGCCATCCTATTCTAGAAAGGAAACACTAATTATAACGGCTTCCCTCGCTCCCGGTCCTTTCCGGTTTCCCAAGTTCTTTCTTACAGCAGCCAGCATCAGCAACACATGGAGAGAGAAGTTAAAAAGCTCTGCGATTCGTAAGGAGAGAAGAAGAGGAAGTAGCAACGACTCTAGCGAGGAACCTTATAAATTCCTCCCTCTTTTGCTTAACTCTTTTCACTTTCTCTCTCTACCTGAAGTAAACGAAGCGACAACGTCCTCTCGCGTTTAACTGGTAATTTATAATTTATCTACAATCTTCTTTTCTTTTCTTTTCTTTTGATCTGTTCTAGTTGGATATTTGTTTTGTGATAATCGATTCTGTCGTTTCGTGTCTCAATTCCTGATTTCCGATGCTGGAAAGTTAAAAAGTTGTTATTTTTTTGTTGTTGTTAGGTTTTGTTAATGGCTAGTTTTGGCTAATAGAGGCTAGATTGTTTGCATTCAGTAACAAAAGCAGTAATTTTGAATGCGGCACAATGAATTTTGAGCTAAAAAGGGGGTTAATTTTGTTAAGTTATGGCTAACCGAGGCTAGATTGTTTGCATTCAGTAACAAAAGCAGCAATTTTGAGTGCAGCACAGCAAATTTCGAGCTAAAAAGAGGGTTTGTTTTTGTTAGTTTTGCTAATTTTGTTAAGTTTTGGCTAATTGAGGGTTATTAATTTTGTGTATTGGTTAGAGAACTTTAAGATGTCTAAAAGATATTGGCAACTGAAAGTGATTGGAGTGTACGATTGAAGTGCAAGGCTTATAGCGCATGCATGTGTTTTCCTGCGTGTACGATTAAGTATCGCTAGTTGGTGAGGGCGTGGCCTTTATTTTTTTCTCCCTCGGAACATGAGTTTTTTTTATGTTAGGCTAGAGTTTGATGATTTCATGTGTGGATGATTATTCTTGATTTCCTGACTTGACCTAGCTTTGGAACAGCATTGTTGGGGTGTTGTAATCATGTATGGGCGTGGTGTTCCGAGGATGTGTAAAAACACCAAGTATTATTAGGTTCTTGGCATGTCAAAAGGTACAAGTCAAGATGAACTGAGGAGGGCTTATAGGAAAGCTTCCATAAAGAATCATCCTGATAAAGGTGGAGATCCCGAATAGGTAGTTTATTAAAAACCGCCTTATTTGAGTTGTGTAAGGAGTATGTGATGCCCATTCGGCTCTGAACCATATTTGAGTTGTGCCTGGTGGCCAACTGCTAGAGGCGCTCACATCTGCATCTGGCCGAGGCAAGGGTGCATTGGAGTCATGACTTGTCAATCACATCATGATGATTCTAAATGAATAGTTGCTGTCATGGTTTTTCAGTTCCTTCTTTTTAAACTTCTGGGTGCTTGTTTGCTATGGTGGTGGATGCTATTTACTTTTAGGAAGTCATAACTTTTGTTTCGTATTAGAACTAAAACTAGGTTGCAAAAATATCGATTTCATTTTAGGAAAGTCTGAATGTCTACGATCCATGTACAAAAAATATGTGACATCTAAAGATTAAAATTTTGGTTGAAGACCATGCATGGATCTCTGGGTGTTGAATTTCCTTCATCATCTAGATAAAAACACAGTGCCAACAAGTTTGCAATGGTTTGTGTTTTGTTACAATCATCTATCTATCAACTTCTAGTGCTATTGTTGCAAAATCTGAAAGTAAAGGTGTTCATTAGCATAGTGTGATTGATCAATAGGAAGAAGGCTGAAGCAAGATGAAGATAGAGTGCACTCTCTGAGGGTTTCTATTCTGTTTATGTGTGCCTTCTGACGCTCATCTATTGATCATTTTTTACCGGTTCAAGGAATTATCTCAAGCTTATGAAGTCCTTAGTGATCGAGATAAAAGAGAAATTTATGATCAATATGGTGTAGATGCACTTAAGGAGGGAATGGGAGGAGGTGGTGGTGGTCATAGTCCATTTGATCTTTTTAAATCAGTTTTTAGCAGAGGTGGTTTTGGCGGTGAGGCTGAGAGACTCCTTGATGCATTTGGCTTTTTATTGACTAATTTTCTTGGTTAAAGGTTCTCAAGTATCTGTATTTTTCAGGTGCTGGCAGCTCAATAGGAAGAAGGCTGAAGCAAGGTGAAGATAGAGTGCACTCTCTGAGGGTTTCCTTAGAGGACTTGTACAATGGAACATCCATGAAACTCTCTTTCTAGAAACATTTTGTGTGCCAAATGTAAAGGGTATGTTCTTTTACCTTAACTTTATTAGTTCGCTTGAAAGTTGTTTTTGCCTTTGTGGCCCTCACCAGTTCTCTTTTAATAGTTTGCAAGTTGCAGTTTCATTTATGAGATTGGCTGTATTTTTCTTCATGCCTCACCACCCTGTTTACACACACACACAGAAGCCTGGGTTTGTTTTAAACCTTTTTGTCTAGTGTGTAGGTGGATGGACTTTTGTTTTTATATGTATGCTAATATTTCAGGAAAGGTTCAAAGAGTGGAGCCTCTGGTACATGTCATGGCTGCCAAGATTCTGGAATGAAAGTTCTAATTCAACAGATCGGATTGGGCATGGTCCAACAAATGCAGCAGCATGTGTCCTGAATGCAGAGGTTCAGGTTATTAACTGAAACAGATTTCTTCCCCTTTCTTCATTTTTGCTCTATTTCCATTCTGAAATGCATCTACCATGGTTGCAGGTGAGCTCGTTGGTGAAAAGGATAAATGCCCTCTATGCAGAGGGAACAAGGTGACACAAGAAAAGACGGTGATGGAGGTGCATGTTGAGAAGGGAATGCAACATGGCCAGAAAATAGTTTTGGAAGGTCAAGCTGATGAAGCTGTAAGTAAAGTCAGATAGCATTTTTTATTAAATATGAAAGATGGAAAGCAAAGATATGCTTTTTTTTTTTTTGGGGGGGGGGGGGGGGGGGGGTTTTAATATAGTCTCGCCCTTGGACAAGATTTTAGTTTTTTAGACTTCCCAAGAACCAGCATTCTTGAGGTTTTTGTTTTCTGTTCCTGTTAACTGGTGCAAGAATTGACACATTTTATTATCAATTTTCTGAATGCCCACATTGATGCGGGTTGCGACCCTTCAGAATCAATTTCGCGAATGCTTTTGAAGATAGTGGGGTTGATCGGCAATTTAATTCTTGCCATTAGACTTTAATATAATTTTTAGTTCTGTTTTGTTCCAATAATGTCTATAGTTTAACAGAATTTTCTCTTATGCAATTGCGTTAAACAAAATCTTATTTTTCATCATGTCATTTGCAGCCTGACTCAATTACAATGGGATGTTGTTGTACTGCAATTGAAAGAGCACCCCAATTTTGACCGGAAATTGAATGGAAATTGGATGATCTCTATGTGAAACGCGCTATCAGTTTAACAGAGGCTCTTTGTGGGTATCGGTTTTCCCCTACTCATCTTGATGGTTGGCAGCTTCTTATCAAATCAAATCCTGGCGAGATCATAAAACCTGGTGTTACTTGTAAATTTCATTCTTAGCTCCTCACTCTTGATCACTTGACATCCTTCTGAATTCAGGTCAGTACAAAGCAATTAATGATGAAGGAATGCCACATTATATCTGGCCCTTCATGAAGGGCAAGCCTTATATCCGTTTTAATGTGGAGTTCGCTGACTCTGGGAGTCTATCCCCCGTCAGCAGTGCGAAGAGACAATTATGCATGATGTGAATATGGATGAGGAGAAAAGGCAGCACCAGCAGCAGGAGGCATATGATGAGGATGAAGAACCATCCACGTCCTGAGTGCAGTGTACCCAACAGTAAGCCATATATTACTGTTTCTCTGTCAAGCTGAGATCTGAAACAATGGGTTAGCATTGATTTATAATCTGTAGTGTGAAGGCATAATTTGTTCTACATATTCGTCTTCTCAAGTTAATTATATTCGATTTATAATCTGTAGTGTTTCTAGTTGGATTCTTTACCCTCACTTTATATTGCGTATTTATGGTTTGTGTTATCTATCTCCGGTTAGTCTCAAGTTTTTGACAATAAAATTAAGATACACCAATATTCATAATAGACATAAAAAGATTCATAGATGTTTTATTGCGTGTGCTATCCCAAAATTTTGGCTCATCATAATTATCATCATCTTGCCCAATCAAATCATGTGCTATGCAGTTGCGGAGTTGCAACTTATTTGTGATCAAGAGAGTGAGTTCTGGAACCATCTAGGTGGTGGTTAAGTGGTAAGGACTTGGGATCAAGGGGTTTGCTCCCTCTGTGGTCTCAGGTTCGAGTCCTTGGTTGCTCATATGATAACCACTGGAGACTTATATGGTCGTTAACTTCAGGGCCCGTGGGATTAGTCGTGGTGCGCGCAAGCTGGCCCGGAGTTGCGGAGTTGCAACTTATTTGTGATCAAGAGAGAGTTCTGGATATCTTCCCCTCAAATTATAAAGTGTTGGCTTGTTTTTGTTATGTCTGGAAATGAATTTGTGAGACCAGCTAGCGAAAGACTGGTGGGATCTTCTTTAAATTTTGTTTTCTTAGTTTATTTTATCTTGGCATGCATGCCAGTGCGGAGAGAGCACTCCTGGTTGCTCTTTTCGTATATCTGTTTCCCTGGTTTCGTCATTTTGGTTCCTGTGAAGATATTTCACTGATCTTCACTATTATTTAAATTGCCTAAAGCCTGCTTCTAAGGGATTTGCCATCATCTCGCGGCATGTTTGCTTCCTTCAACTGTTCATGATATGCATCTACTTTGAAGGCATAAACTGCTGTAAAGTTTCGAGTCACAGCCGTAAGCTAACAAGTTGTTTTGCTGCCTGTATGTGCTTTCTGATATTTCGCAGGAGGGTTGCGAGAAACATTTAGATCATGTTTACTTGCGGAATATTTTTCAGTTCTTACGAAAAAAAAATTCTAGGAAATTGAAAATTATAGAGAATACATCGAGTAGTTTAAAATGAGATTTGTTTTCTCGAAACATTTTTTTTGTTATTTAAATTTTATAGAAAACAGGAAAAAGGTTTTTTTTTTTTAATCAAATTTTCCGTCATAAAAAACACAAGTCTCACTTGATGCGTCTGCTTATATCTCTCGACTCTTGTAATCCTAAATGCAATCCAGACAGCGTCATTGTTAGCATAATTGTATGAAACTTTTATTCCAAAAGCAAGCATAATCAATTTCTTTTCTTTAAAAAATAATTCCGTCATTTGTGTAAAATCCCTTTGGAACTTTCTTTGACGAATAAATGAACACTGACAGGGACACATATCAAAACATACCCCCCCACCCCCAAAAAAAAAAAAAAAAAAAAACCCCCCCCCAGTACCCATCCACATAGAAACGTTTTGGTTTGGTCATAAATTTTATGTCTCCGCATACAAGTTGGCTCAACCGAGCTCAGTCCATCGTGGGCTTGGGTTGCAGCCGACAGCGAGATTTGAGTTCGGTGGCTCAGACAATCTCAGGCATACGTAAGCAGTCAACTTGAGTCTTGAGACGACCACGCCAAAACGTTTTTTCTATGGGTGGGTGGGGGTTTTTTATTTTTTATTTTTTTGGTGTTAGGTATGTTTTGTTATACGTGTGCGTGTTAAATGAATTAATCGAGTTGTTGGTTCTAAACATTATTAGATCTTGTACTCCATCTTCTTGGTGTTCATATTGTGTAATGCCCTAACCAAAGCATGTGTTCTTTTAACCCTCCAGTATGAGAATACAACCAAGAATTCAATAATTGAGATTTCTGAAATGGTCGTGCATGGAGCCCAATACTGGTCACTGACATCAACCATGGACGCATTTGATTGTTTATTTATGGCAAAGCAAATTGCAGACGTAAGGTGACGATGATGAGTGGTGATTTTAACATTCAAGCTACTTGTTTATGTCAGACTGTACCTTGTTCTGCTGAGTGCAAATGGAACATGAGTTTCTAATGAAGATGGTTCTTGTTCATCCAAGAATTTGCCACTGTCTTGTATGCTCAGGTTTTCCCCCCCGGTCGTTAGTGAGGGATATATCTTAAGATCAATTGAGTGTCCTCCTCCAATGATTTTGGAAGCTTATATATGGTGGCAGGCGGCAGCCTAGCATATTGAATGCTGATGGGCTAATGATATTGGCAATTTGTCAAAAGAAGAAGAAGAAAATATGATCTTAATTGGTGTCTTAAGGAGAGAAAATCGTTGTTAATTATCTCGATTAAGCTTTAATCATTCCGTCTTGAAAACAGGGTAGTTCATACTTAATGGTAGCAATTATTAATTATTAAGACGCGCATCCAGGTAATATGCACCTTTTAATTGACCATTCAAAAAGTCATCAAATTGATACCTTGACAAGACATTGGAAAATTCTTAATTATGATATCAAACTTGTAATTATTGAATACGATTTTAGAGATATATATATATATATATATTTTATTCCATCGCTCTTTTTTATTATTAAAAATTACTTTTTAATTCTCTCTTGTTTTTCTCTCTTTTTATTTTTATTGTTATTATAAATGCAACTTGACCACGCATCCCAATTAAATTAAGTAAATTTCCATAGACTTGTTGTAAAATGTTTTTCAAAAAAGTGCAAAGCTACCAACTTGAGAAAAAATAACTTTGATTTTTTTTTTTTTGACCAAAATAACTAGCAGAGGTTAGATATGAAATGGCCCAAAGTTAGGCTTTGAATTTTTTTAAAAAAAATTGGATGATAATAGATGAAGGGATACGATTTCGTAAAAGATAAATGTATGGTGGCCCTGTTGTCCGTACTCTTCTAGTGGTAGTTTCCAAGAAGGATCTTCAAAAAGTTAAGTAATGCGAAGAGCTCCACTCTTAAAGCATTGTTTCGGTGAAGATGTGACAAAAAAAAAAAATCAATTCCATGTTTCCACTTAGAACTTTATTTATCCACGTATTTAGATTCGGGATTTAAGTTACCTGTGAGTGTAAAGATTTATAATACTTGGGGTTTAAGTTAGGTTCAAGGAGGATAACTTTTATTTATCCACGTATTTAGATGTAGGTTTGCTTATGATTAATAACAAAATTTTATGATTTTTTTAATATTAAAGTAGATGATATGTTTTTATCTAATTTAGAGATGAATTAAGTCTTAATAGTTTAATAGTGTTTATGCCAACCATGATTTTGAAAATTTTAAAAAAAATATTCAAATTAATAGTTTTGGTATTTTTTGGATCGTGTTTTAATGTGCTAGTGTTAAAATTAAATTTTAAAAAATAAAAAAATATATAATATTTTAATGTATTTTCAAGCAAAATATACTTTAAATAGTATCATTTTATCATAATTACTAACATGCTCGTACACAAACATTACAAATGATATGAGCATGTATAAGTTGAGAAAAAAAAAGAGCTATAATTTTCATTTCAACACATCATTTTGGTTTTCTTTTTCTAATTTAATTTTGATGACAATACCAAATTCAAACTAAAATTGTAGTAACCATTGTATGTTGTGCTATGCTGGGATGAAGTTGTAAGGCACAAGTTCTAACCCTAAAGCCTATAAGTTCAATTATAGTAGCCAACTTAGATATAAGTAGGGGTTTTTCTAGTAAAAAAAATAATTATTCAGAAAGATAAAACATAAGAATATACTAACATCTCTTAAGTCCTCTCTACTCTGAATAATTAATCATTTCTTTTGGTGGATTTTATTTTGGAGTTGTCAAGTGTTAATAATAAGGTAAGATAATTCTAAACTTTGTATTTAATTTTAGATTTTGAATAGTAAACGGCATGTTAGGGATTGTAGGTTGAAATGAGGAATTTGATGGTTTTTTAATGATTATGATGGAACTGAATATGGATATTGGGTTTAGGATGTTAAAAATATATTTTTTGATGATTTAGAATTGTAAAATACTATTTTGATGTTGTTAGGCATGTTAACGAGTTTTGACAGAATTTGATTGAGACCGCAAGTCTGGAATTCTAGGTTTTCTAATCAAGCAATCAACATATTGAAGTGAATAGGTTGACCTGTTATTGAACATATGTTGTAGTCAATTATTTGAGGTATGGGCAGTCAATCGGTTAGAGAAACAATAGTGGGGTAGGTTTGTTCTGTTCAATCAATCAACTAATCGAGAAGGTACAATTCACTAGTTAGGTTGTGTTTGGGAGGTCGATCGGTTGTCCCTTTTGGTGTTGTCGACTGTTTCCTCTATTAGTTGTCGACCAACTTGTTTCGGTCGATTAATTGAACTGTGTTTAGCAAGTTAACTATTTAAGGAGTAATAGGATTTTTTCTGATCATGTTCAGTTCGTTTTGTATATAGGATTCAATTTCGAGTATTTTTTGAAAGTATACTTTATTTATGTATATAGGTTCACTTGATACAACTTCTATATATAGTGGTATGAAATAATGAATGTCATTGATATTGTTGATTATATTGGCCTGATTATTATATATTCTTTTTAAATACTCATCATATATTTGTTTGATTTGAACATGGTCCATATATCTTTATATTTGTTCTGATGTAACCATGTTTGCATTATAAAACCTAATGATTTAGGAACCCTTTATCCATACTATTTGTTCATTTGAGCTCATGATTTTTGTTATCCTATTTAGATCATTGTTAGAAACTCCAAACTAACTAGAGATAGTTAATTATGTCATACTAATAGAAAGTAGTTAACTTCTATGCATATGATATTTTGTTTCTTAACTGGCAAGTAGGGTGCCAATATTGTGCAAATTAGCCTCTCTTTCTCTCTCTCTCTCTCTCTCTCACACACACACATATTCCCTAGTTGATGAGTAGGATATTAGTAATAGAATATGTAATTCTGACATGCATACTTTTTATAGATTAGCCTCTCTTTCTCTCTTTCTCTCTCTCTCTCTCTCTCAATTAGCCTCTCTTTCTCTCTCTCTCTCTCTCTCTCACACACACACATATTCCCTAGTTGATGAGTAGGATATTAGTAATAGAATATGTAATTCTGACATGCATACTTTTTATATACACAATTTGATATGATACCTATTTTATACATGTTTTGTTTATTATTTAATTTATGTAACCGTATTCACTTATTTTAAAATGTATATTAGCATATATTATATAGTTAATATCTCTCACTGAATGTTTGGACCTACCCTTTCATTCATATTTTTCATGTCTTTAGTTCGATTTCAGTAACATGATTTTTTGTTTTTGTTTTTCTTATTTCTTGAGTTGGCACACCTTGTATGTTCCCTAATGTCATTAGTTTATTCTTTACTTGTTATTTGTAGATACTTCATATAAGGATTTTAATTGTGTTTTGAATTCATTTTGGATTATTTATGAAAGAGTTGGATTTTAATTTATTTATTAAATTCTTTAATTTTAGATATTTTATTTTATGATGTATTATTTTATAATTTTTTAAATATTAAATATGTAAATTATGAGGTTTAGTAAAGCAAGGCACCTTGAAATGCTATGTTTGTGTGGAAGTTCGAGGGGATCAACAAAAATAGATATTTGGTTTGGGTAAGCAATGGAAAATATATTATCTATGACATGACACATTCATAGCTTGTTCGTGCTCTTTGATTTAAGATGACATGAAATGGCCATCAATTTTTTAAAGATTAGCAAAATCAAAATGAACTAACTTCTTTCTATTTCAACGTTATGTGAAAAGCTAACTCCGTTGAAAAAACATGGTTTTTATTGTTCATTAACAGTGGCAGTTCTGTGTAATCGAGATGAACTCATCTTCAGCCAATCCAAGATAATAGAACTTCAGCCTAGCTAAGATATTAGAAGCATGTTGCCAAATTCACGCAATGGATTGGGATGAGTTGTGAAAAAATAGGTAAATAAGTTGACTTCATTGGTTGGAGATTACATCGAGGATGTCTTTTTGTATCCTAACTCTTCAATTATATATATGTATGTATGTATGCATGTATGTATAAAACTCTTCATCCATATAAATATGTATATTAACAAAGACAAGTAAGAAAAAAAAACAACAAAAAAATAACATAGAGAAGAAAAGAGAAGAAGACTCGTGGAAAACTCCATGTAAATTGTCAGAAGAATTTTATTATTATTTAATGTGATTATACTTAGAACATTGATACAAGTTTTCTACGATATATTTAATATGTTTTCTCCTCACTACTATTTTTTTTCAATAAACATAAATTTATCTCTGACAATATAATTTTATAATAAGTTCTTATATATACTTTCAAAATATAAAATAAATATAATAAAAAAATTTCATTAACCAGGCTAATTAGAGTCAACAAGTGCTAAAGAAATGGCAACTTTTCTTAAAGCTAGGAAAGACGACCCATCACAGTAAATTAATACAATAACAATTGACTGATGCAAGCCATCCAATCACTTTCATCATACAGGTTGTGAATCGTCTTCAGGATTTAACCCTTTAAAAAAAGTTATTAGAAAAGAACAATTCCTTACACGGTTCATGTATCACATTGGCTAGGAAATGTGGCGTTGGACCCCTACCATGTGAGCCATCATGTGTGAGATTGCGATGCGTATTTCTTTAACTACTACATGCCCTCATTTTGATTCGTCAAGAACCCAAGAAATCCTTGTTCGTAGCTCTTTTCATATGTTTGCACAAGGAGATTAAAATTTAATAAGCCTGGAAATGCCGATTTCTTACTGTTAATTCATGTGTTCGTATTCTGCATCGATTGTCCTCACCCACTTCCAGCTGAACCCACTTGTTCACTCCCTGTAGCTTGCTACTAGAAAGTCCGTAACTTGACACTCCCATTATTGCTTCCAAAATTCAACTCCAATTAACCAAATATTTTATCTTCAGAGGTCAAACTTCTTTCAATTTGCCCACTACTACACCATGATTAACGTATGGTTTTCTGCTAGAAGATATGTTTGTATATATATGTATGTATGTAGAAACAGCGTGGCATGTGTTCTGGCAGAGGTCAGCCATGTAGAGACCAAGTTGAGTCAGGTTGAAGAAGACATATCAACAAAACATAAGATCATAGTTTGATTTGTTTTTTCGATATTCATGTTGTCTGCTTCCTCGCTGTATCACCTTCTATACAAACACAAATAAAAATCCGTAAAAGCCAAGAAGTATAGTTAGGGTGAAAAACAGGGAGGACCCTTTTAGGGGTCAGGTGAAGAATATTCATGCTAAATCCATCGTGTCGATGGGGGCAAAGTGACTCTAGCCATTAATTTCCCAAGAAATACAAGGGAAGATTAAGAAAATACAAGAGGCAGAATGTGGTGCATGCACATTTGTATGAGAAATGGAAAAGGATGAGTCATGAAAAAAAATAATTATTTATATGTATAATTTGACATGGAGAACAAGCCAAGAAGGGCTTCACGAAAGCATGCATTATTATATGAATTGCTACACATGGGCAACAAATTAGATGAACTGTAGACCTTTATGTAATGGACCCATGAACTTCTTTCTTTATATTCTTTTTTCTTTATATTTACATTATTATTTTTTTCTTATTTCACTTTAATATAAATAAATGAAAGAAGTGATCATACAAAGGTATCAAACACTTGCTATTATATGTATCGATCACTCAACATTTATCTTTTGCTCCACACAGCTCGCTAGTTGCTATAGAGACCTCCCCATCATGGGAAAACATATCATCCTTGAGACTGATGCCCAAGACAATTCCCTTACATCATCTTCCACCACCACCACCACCGCTTCTTCCTCCTCCTCTTCTTTTTCGACCACCATTTCATCCACTGATCGAATCTCAAAAAAAGAAGAGAATTCTATTGCTGATCCAAAAGGATCGAGAAAATCTCAAGAGTTGCAAAGTGGCAATGAGGGTAATAAAAGGCGAAAGACTACCGGAAATCAGACTAATGGGAAGCATCCAACATACAGAGGAGTAAGAATGAGAAGCTGGGGCAAATGGGTGTGTGAGATCAGAGAGCCAAGGAAGAAGTCAAGAATATGGCTTGGAACATACCCTACAGCCGAAATGGCTGCTCGAGCCCATGATGTAGCCTCCTTAGCCATTAAAGGCGGCTCAGCCTACCTCAATTTCCCTGAATTGGTTGATGAACTGCCTCGTCCACTCAGCAAGTCTCCTAAGGACATTCAAGCTGCAGCTGCCAAGGCAGCAGCCGCTTCATTCCCCGAAACAAGACACTGTGACGCAGAAGCTGATCTGAGCCATGCCGAGCTTAACGTTTCGAATTTATCAGATAATTTGGCCATGTACAACACACAAGAGTCAAGCAGTTCTCCTTCAACTGATGTTGATGACAAGTTGTTTGACCTTCCTGATCTCTTCATCGACGGCGTCAATCACAGTGATGGATTTTGTTATTATTCTCCACCATGGCAATTATGTTCTGCTGATACTGGCTTCCGGCTTGAAGAGCCATTTTTATGGGAGCACTAGAATTTTTTTTTTGTTTTTTTGTTTTTTTGGAAACAAGTAAATAAATTCCAAAAATCGAATACATTTGTCATCAAACTCATTGGAGTCTCTATTGGCAAGAGACTCGAACCCAAAATCTATTTGAAGCGAGGATGTAGAGTGAGTTGAGGTACGAGCGAAGGTAACCTCAGCTTAGCATCATCCCAATATTTGGATTTGCGACAGAGGTGCACAGATTGAAAAGAAAGCTGCTCCCCTGGCTTGCTTGCTTAGATTAATTACATGGCCCTCGACACAAGGGACTTAAACATGACTGCACTATAAAATACGAGAGCACAAAAAATATTATTATTTGATCTGTTCTTTTATATAAGACAGAGGTTCGTGGTTATACTATTCCAAGTTTTGTCTTACCCCATGTCTTTGCTTCTAGTGTTCTTTCTCTACGCCACTTGAGCAATTGTGACCTTTCTTTTTCTCCCAAAAGAAGAGACATACGGTTAGGAATCTTTACCCAAGAGAATTCAATCCTTGGATAAAGAAGTGGGGCAGTAATTAGGCATATAGGTTTTTTTATTGTAATTGTTTTTTGGTGCGTGTCGGTGGATTGGAGGGAGGGTATGGTGGGTTAGTGCAATTGACTTGGAAATAACCTTTGCTAGATTTAGATACCCAAATCTTGATAGTGAAACTTTAAGGCATTTTGACCTAAAAGTTAACCACCATGATAAATCTAGATACGCTCTTCTATTAATATTTTATGAGTAGGAGACGGTCCAAAGGTTGAATTGCATCAGATGGCAATTATTTCTTTAGAAACCGGCCCCTCTTTCTTTTTCTTTATTGCATTTCCAAACATAAAGATTAAACAAAAACAAAAAAAGGAAAAGGAAAAGGAAAAGAAAACAATGTGCTATATATATGTGTGTGTGAGTGTGTCAACAGATTTTCTTTTTTTCTTTTTTCTTTTTTCCCGAACTTAGCAGGCCAAAGAACCTATGCACATAGATTCCCAAGCTGTGATCACATACAACACCAAGTAAAGTCTCTCCTTTTCATTTCAAAGTTCCTCTCTTTAATGAAAGTGCCGTTCTATTTAGAAAAAGCAAAGGGCCCTCACGTTCCTTTAAACTTGTTGAGTCCACTTTGTATTAGTGATAACTGACCTCGCCCGATAACTACCCCCCTCTCTCTCTCTATGTCGTCTTCTACTTCTCCATCATTTTTTGCTACGTACGCTTCGTTTAGCTATTGGCTTAACATTTAGGACGGACGAAAACATAACATCTTGCGCCCATAAACAAATCTTGAACATATAATTAACAACTAATTCCTTGCACCTAATCATTAGCCTGATTATTTTGATTCGAGAACTAACTGTGATTAACAAGTGGGTTTTCACCAATCATGCAAGCAACCTGCGTAAGGATGTGACAAAAGAAGAGACAGAAAGGAATGCATCGTTCTCAAGAATCCAACAATCTTTGCTCAAAACTCAAGACTGTTGCCTTGAATTCAATTGATTAATGTTCCCTTTCTTCTTCCTGTAACTATTATCAAACCCTAATTCAATGGTGGTACTGGCCTGATATTGACACTAGAAAAATGATATTTAAAAATGATAACAATCTAGATATGCCTAATGTTTGTGAAAAACTAGTACGCTAAATCAATCACATTGTAAAAATTCATTAATATCAAAATAAAATAAAATAAAAAACTGTTTTCTACCTGATTCTTGTGATATTTTTGTAATAGAATAATGAATTGTCGATGTAGGAAGATGGTTGTAGTACAAATAATTTTAGCGTTTTTCATCTTTGTACTGGAAAGATGTAACATTTTTTTGGTATGTTTAATGGTATGCTTGGCATCTAGCAAATCCAAGGAAATGCAAGGTCACTTCGGACTTCATTTCTTTAAGGCAGTACTAGGTACAGCTGTTCTGGATACACCGGTTATTATAAGAGCCGTGTTAGGGTTTACTATTTAACAAACGGGGAAAAGACAAGGAAGCAAACCCCAGATTGATGAATACCGCGTACAAAAACACAGCATGTTAGGCATATATAGCATTGGCTCTGCAATTTCCGGTGGATTTTTTTTACCTCGTGCTTAAATTCATGGGTTTTTTTTTTAATTAATGTTGGTATTCAGGTTAATCGACTAGTTATATAGATTCTAAAATTAATAATTATATAAATCTCTAATAGCTTTAAAATTTATGAAATTCTAACTAGTAATTTCTAGAAAATAAAACTTAATATCTAACCAATTGAATTATATTTTTTAGGGTTAATTCAAGTACATCATTACTATAATATGACATCATAGTGACGGTCCAAGCAATTAGAGTTCTTGAAACATGTAGATCGTGCATGGATATATAGTTATAGAGAAGAGCATGATACACTATAATGAGGTACAGCACCACAAATACTGCCAGTTGTGTTTTGTTTTCCATATTTGTTAGCAATCAATTTATATGTTTTTCTGTCGATGTACGTCAAGAATTCGTAACGTCTAGCTATTTATCAAAGTTATATATACACTTATATATCATCAACATTCAATATAAATGAAAATAAAATCCATTTAAATAGTTCAAGTTTTCTTAGTTGGTAAGCATGTTGAATTAACCCCTTGTCTAAGAAGATACATCCAATAATTTCAAGATACATAATTTTAGGGATATTGATTGGTTTACTCTGTTGAAATCCTTTAAAGTACTATTTGATGTGCTTTGAAGTACAATATACAAGTTTTTCCTTATTAATCATGAAGCATGGGGCAAGAGATTATTGTTGGCAGATATTGATAAATGAATAAGTGGCTGATGATCTTTCACAGTATCTTGAAGATCAATCAATTCAGATTGCCTGAATCCCTTTTTTAAGAAGGGATTGTTAATTTGAGTCTTAATTAATTGCATTCACATCCTGATTACTATTATTTGAGCATATTAACAATAAAATCTTGACGATTCTCTTTAATTACACCATAGAAAACCTGATCATAAACTAAAATGACATCTTGTCGGGCCATGCATGTGAGAGAATGAAACATGTAACATGAGAGACAATGACAGGAGTCACTTGTTAGAATATGATGGGGGGTGCGGGCAGGACTATATATAATTAACAGATGATTGAGGGAGTAACAGCTTCTTCTCTTTTAGATACTTGTGGAAAGTAATTTTAGCTTTGAAAAATTGATTTTTTTAGTGTTTTTATATGATTTTGATATATTGATATTAAAAATTAAAAAATCTAAAAAAATCATTTTAACATATCTAAAAGTACGGTGTATCACAATCTTAAAACACCCCTTAATTATATATCAAATCAAATGCTGTAATATATAATATTTAAGAATTGAATCTCGGCGGGGGGGGTGTGGTCGTGAGTCACGATGAACGAAGCCATAAATAGGACCAACGGCCAAGTTACCTGTGAGAAGGGAAAAAAAGAGAGCAAAGAATCAAAACCATGTTTGTTCTTTTAAGTTGGAAAGAGGTGCATCAAATGCTTTTGGCCTTAATCATAAGATACTTGTATGCTTTTGATGCATGTTTGCTTTTTCTGTTTTCCTGTTTAGAGAGAGGAGAGCTTTGGATCATTGCCATTAATTAAAGTACAGATTATGCTGATTACCATCAAGATCTGTGACATCTATGGAATTCATCACATGCGAACATAATTAAGTTATTATAAGCCGAAGTTTTGTCTGATTTATGCACTCGCAGCCTGGGACACTAGCGTGTGATCTTGTTTGATAGTAGGTGGCCGTTGCCCTTTACAAGCTAGACTTTAGATTAATTTAGAGCAACTCGGCCGCCAAGATGTTGCAAGATCTAAACACGAATTTTTAATTTTCAAATAATAAAAGGAAAACATTACCGAGAAGAGTTGATCAAAGAGTGTAAAGCATAGAGTATTACTGTTTGGAAGTTTTCTTAATCAAGCTTGAATACAAACAACACAAAGACAGCAGGAGAAACAGTTCCTTACTGTCCCTTGAATTTAATTGCTGGCCCAAGTTGTGTGGCTTGTATGAACTATATGAAGAGAATTTCAAAGATAATATGTGGGTGACAAATAGATAGTACAAATAGGATGATGGTGATGGTTCTATCATGAACTTACAGAAGCATTCTCCGAGTAAGTTTTTGTTTTACCATATTTTATTTTTTTCAGCAATTGAGGCATTATAGGGCTACCAAGTCCTATTGATTGAAGAATATGTATAGATATATGATCGCAAATCCCATTCAGGTCTTAGCATTCATGATGCCTGTAGAAGCTCAAAAACTCCAAAAATCCTGAAATTGGAATGTATATAAATTATGGATCCTCAGTGATTCACCATGCATCCTTAATTATAAGCTTGCGTTAACTGGTTTACGAAGAGGGTGTTAAACAAAAAGAAAAGAACAGCACGTGCCAAAACTGGGTGTTCAAAGATGAAGTGTATGAGGGGGGAAAAAGGCTAACATGCTTGTAATTTTCCAAAACTACATTCGCATATCTTTGTTACTTTGTTCAGAGATGGCAAGACATGACAACCATGTTCCAGATACAGGGGGGCTATATATATGCATGTATGTTTTGTTCTGAGAGGAAAGTGACAAGAAATGGCCGGGGAATCCGATGTCTTTTGAAGTACTGGATCTTAACTTGATTGATTAATGCTAAGAAAAATCACTATTGCTATGCTATCCTTAATAGTGATACGAGGATATTAATCAGCCAGTGCACCATAAATTGACAAGTTTGATGTAGACAGTTTATTTGAAAATATAATTGTAATTATTTTTTAAAATATTTTTTGTTTGAAATTATATTAAAATAATATTTTTTATTTTAAAAGAATTATTTTGATATCAACGCATAAAAATAATAAGAAAATTTATTTTAATATCAACACATCAAAATAATAAGAAAATTTTAAAAGAATATTAATTTAAAATAAAATATAAAACAAATTAATTTTTTTTAAAGTTCTTTTAAAATATAAAAGCAAACAGCCTCAGATTTATTAGGTTTTTTAAGATTCTAGAGAGAGTAAGATTTAGTGTTGATCCAATAAAAAAAAACTATGTTTGGTAATCTCATAATTCAATTTTTCAATTTATAAATGACTCTTGAAATCAAATCATGTGATTAGATATTTTTCCTGAAATTTTTTATTTTATTGAGAGGTAAAGGATTTAATCCTTTTAAGAAATGAGATTTTTTTATTGCACCCATGATGGATCCCTTAACTATTAATAGTTGAATTAATATATTGAATCGTATTTTTATCATTAAATTATAGCCGCTATGATATAATTATAGTATATAAATAAGTTTTCTTGTCGAGTAAAAAAATCAATAGGATAATAAAAAAATTATGAAAATTAAGGTGTTGATATATTGTATTTCGAAGACTTGTTACATTGATTTTATGATGACACCAACCCTCTCTAGAATCTTAAAAGTCCGACTCAACTTTCCCTTATTCCCTAGCCTGAAATGCCTCTGGTTGGTGAGACCTTAGGAACACGTTCGAAACCCTTGTAACATGGCCACAGTTCATATTTAGTAGAATAGTTAGCAATTTGATGAGCTGGACGGCGTGATTTGTCCATAAAAATTAAATGATCTGTAAAAAATAGAAAATTAAAGGCTGTCTAGGGTTTTTAGTTTTTGTAAACCAAATAAAAATAGAAAAGTCAAAAATAAAATCTTGGTGTCGTAGATATTTTAATGTGTGATTTATCAATTCAATAAATAATCTATTTACTTCATCTATATATAAATGTTTTTCGAACTTGACTTTGATAATATACTTCAACTTACATTAGATTTAATTAAAAATATTATAATAACTTTTCTAAATGGGCCCACGGTAACGCAAAGTGCCTGTGCCAGCAACATCTATTTTGAAAAATAAATTCAATTGTTATGGTTTTTTTTCCAAAATATATAATCGGGTTATTATTGATTAAAAATTTTATTTTTTAAAGATACTTTTCTATCCCAATTATCTATAATGAAATTGAAAGATATTTTTTTGGATTCAATAAAATCTTATTCTTAAAAAAAAAATTATAAGTTTAAATACGCAAGTAAAATTCTAGTTATTCAAACTTTTACAAAAAAAAAAAAGATGCACATTTTAATTTGAACTTAAGATTTGTTGTGCAAATCTCAAATTTTTTTTGTCACCCTACACTTCTTGAAAACATGAAATTAAAAGATGCTAATTTATATTAATAAATAATGTGAAATTTTTTATTTTTTTTTTAAGTTCTTCAACTGAATCTCATTGGAGGAATCCGAACTTCTTTTTTTTTTCACTCAATCATTATTAATCTTGAAAATAAATGGCATGATAAAAGATTAAAATACATTAAATGTTTTTGTAAGTCCACGGCTCATCCAAATGAAATAAATGGGGATTGATGCATATGGCAGAGATTTGGTGGTCTTGGGACATGAAAATTGAAAGGCACATGGGATGAGAAACTACTATCTCTTCGCAAATTTTCATCTCCTACTTCTAAGTTCTACTACCGTTCATTATTGCTACTAATATAACTAATATTGCTATCTCCACCATCATCATAGCCCTTCTACCATGGAAAGTATACATTTTTTTCAAAAAAATCCAACGCATGCAGTCAAATAATGGAAAAGATATTTATCAAATAAATAATTTTAGAAAAGTAAACATTAATATATCTAAGGCTTTATTAAAAATATTTAGGGTGTTTGATAATATATTTCAACTTGTTTTTTAAAGTTTTTTTTCAAAAAAAAAATTCAAATTCATACTTTTTAGGTGTTTTTTGATAAATTTGATATGCTAAATATATATAAAAAATTGATATATTTTTAATTAAAAACTATCATGCACGGTATTACTAAACACATATTTATTCAAATAAAGTCCTATTTATTTATTTAAGTAAAGTCGCATTTAATCAAACGAAATTATATTTTGAAAAGAGAAGGTAATGACTTCAAATAAATTTCTGAACGACCCAAAGAAAGAATAAATAAACAGAAAAATCATTGTCCATATGGACTTGATGTTATTTGCGTGCTTCCACATTATAACAGTTTCTAATGCTTTTAGTCTTTGAATTATTTTTCATCGCTTTGGTCAACAACAACATCATAGATCCCTTACAGTTGATAGATTTTCTCACGGTCATGTATTAATTATACGGTACAAAGAACTCTGCAATCAATTTCTCTGAGATTTTTTTTTTTGGCAATCACGTCTTATTCAGCTGTTTGAATGATCAATTTTGATGATATCAACTCATACGTGAATCCAAGATGTCTCTTCTTGAAAAGTTGCTCCTCTTTCAATGCCAATGGAGTGGGTTTTGCATCCCTTTTCACTCAATTCATTGGTAGATTTCGCCACCTCTTGATTATGTTTTTTGTTTTTTAGTATTGTGATGTATGATGTTTTTTAATTGAAAATATATTAAAATTATATTTTTATTTTTAATATTAGTACATTAAAATCTTTCAAAAACATTAATTTAATGTTATTTCAGATAAAAATAATTTTAAAAGTATTTTAAAAGGCAAATTGTAATGCAAAAACAAACAATCTTGAAATAATCTTAAAATGATAATTCTCTTTCAGAAAATATTTAAAAAAATATTAGAGTAATTTCTTAATCTCTGTCATGGTGGTATGAGTGACTTTCTTAGCTCTCGAAACCGCTGATGCCAAACTAAGGGCTGCATGATTCTATCTTCGAGGGAAAAAGACATCCAATTCAACAAAGAAACAAAGTGATAAAAAAGAATTGTTCTTGTTCTTCGGAGAAGGAAATGTTGAACAGAATGCATGATATGACCGAATTATTGGAAGCCAAGGAAAGGGGGCATGGATTGTCTCCATGCTTGATAGAATAGCACATGAAAAACAAGTTGGAAACACAAAAATCCAACATGGTTGCTGAGTTCACCTTCTATTTGATTATCAGTGTACAATATGTCCCTACATAATAAGTGAGCTTTTAATCTCTTCTTCATGGTATTTTCTGTCCGAATCATTAGAATTATTTTTACACTCGGTAGTATATCTCGAGAAATTAGCTCAATTTGTACTTATATCTTACACTCGGTCTCCAATCTATCATTAAAATTGTAAATCGCTCTCGATTTGTCCTTGTACTTTACATTAATTTTCAAACCAACGAAAATGAGAACAGCACTACAATTCTAGGTGTCCATTTCTATTTAAGTGTGAAAGCTTTTATTCTTCCTATATGAGTGCTCCATATTTAATTATTTTTCTATTCGAGATCCCTCTTGTTACCATCATTGAAATGCTGACATATGACAGTCTCTAACTAATAATACATGGACAAGATGGATCCCACCCATGTTTACTGTGGAAAATAATAATAAAATATTCGATAATATTTCTCATTTTACTGTTTTCATTCCCCCCCCCCCCCCCCAATTTCTAGTACCTAGTTTATTTTATTTTTCTTAAGAAACATGAGCAGGACCCATTTTTGTTGTCATGTGTCCGTTCATCCCGACTATGACAGCATTTTCAAAGCTAGATGATGGAGGAAACTCAAATAGAAAAAAAAATCAAGTTAAATAGAATAAAAGGTTTTTCACTCAAACAAAATAAAAATAAATAATCGGGCACTCAAATTGCAGTTTTCTCAATTAATAATACCCTCACTTGAAAAACTTAAACTCTATCTAATTTATTAAAAAGATCAAAAACAAATTGTCATGTGGTGTTAAAAAAAATCATGTCTATTTTTTCTTTTTTTAATAAATTAATGAGGCTAGGATTGATTTCACATCCGAGTGTATGTTCATCAATTTAGACGAGAAAAACAGATTAAGATCTAATATTATATTTCGAGACAAATTGAGAGCAATTGGGAATTGGGTTAATTCTCTTTTTATCTCTAGATATTTTTTATATATAATATTTGTTATGCGTATGACTAATTCTGATGATTTAACCGGAAAATATCATTGAAATGGTAAATCAAAACTCTCTTATTTTATTACAAAGACAATTTATTTAACTAAAGATATAAGAACAAATTCCGAATATATAGAGCATGACAAGATAAATTATGAGACCATGGAATTATTTGCGATAGTACAGAGGAGCTTTCAAATAGAATAATTAAATATGGCACATCAAATTATTTTTACGAATGTTCAGTGATACGATGTTACATATTTCTATTTACAGAGAGGGAGGAGACAGAGTGAAGATACACATTTTCCATAGATAATGTTTTCAGCCATTCGAAAGCTGGTGGCTCTTTGTATCTACCAAGAAGTGACGAATGATAGGAATCCACTAGTTATTTAACTTATTAACCTGTGTTTCGCCGCCGCCGAGGGTAATATATTTTTATCTTTTATTAAAAATTATATATATTGAATTTTTCGACGCTAAAAAACTATTTTGAGTATAAATAAACAAATTTATATGCACATGTAATTAAATAAATTAAAAATTATGTGTGATAATAAATTAAAATAAAATTATTAACATTAACTAAAAATAAAGTTGGAAAAATTGAGATACAAGCACAAATTAAAATATTTGATTTTAAAATATAAAATATTTATCTGATTGTATTTGATAAATCTTGTTAATTAAAATAATGTTTTTATCCAATCAAGTAATAATAAAAATAAATATGTATATTAAATTATTTAAATAAAATAAACAAAAAAATATCATGCAAAACTATATATATTAGAAAAATTATCTAAAAATTCTATTTTTTATTTTAAAAAATAAAATTTATCTCTACAAAATATTAAAAAATTATATTTAAATTAAACAATCACTTTAAAAATTAAACACATACAAAATAATTTTAAAAAAAATCACAAATGGATGATATTATTTAAAACATAAATTAAAAAAAAGATTAAAAAAGGTATAAATTAAAAAATTAAAAAAATAATAGTCTTGTTATTCTGGCTTAACTTGTTAAATATATAATTTGTTAAATATATAATTCGGGTCATGAACTCTGGTTAAATAATATTTTTTTCTTATATATATAATAAACTTTCACACTAAAAGGTAAGTGGTAAAATATTAAGGTACCATGCATTTATAATTTTCAAAGTACAATAACCAAATTAAATTTTTGTGTATTAACCTTGAAACCATTATCCATTTATGATGTCTTTTTTATTTTGGTTGTCAATTTTTTAATTTCATCCTTAGCCAACAAATTTTGTTCCCCTTGAATTTAGCCCAAAAAATGCAATCAGACTAAAATAAATAAATTTAAGAATCAAAACAAAAAACAAATTACAAAGTCCATGTAATGTGCAAGCAGATGAACAATGCAGCCTTCAACCAGGACAAAGAAAAAAAAAAAAACCCACAGCCTGTTAAAAATTATATATATTGAATTTTTCGACATATTGCTATAGCTAAAAAACTATTTTGAGTATAAATAAACAAATTTATATACACATGTAATTAAATAAATTATAATTTATTTGCGGTAATAAATTAAAATAAAATTATTAATATTAACTAAAAATAAAGTTGGAAAAATCGAGATACAAGTATAAATCCAAAAAATAAAATATTTACTCGGTTGTATTTGATAAATCTTATTAATCAAAATACTGTTTTTATCCAATCCAGCAATAATAAAAATAGATATACACATTAAATTATTTAAATAAAATAAAAAATCATGCAAAACTACATATATTAGAAAAATTATCTAAAAATTCTGTTTTTTTATTTTAAAAAATAAACTTCATTTATACAAAATATTAAAAAAAATTATATATGAATAGAAAGAATTTCTTCAAAATTAAACATATATAAAATATTTTTTTGAAAAAAATCACAGATGAGTGATATTACTTAAAAAATAAATTTAAAAGTTAAAAAACAGATTAAAAAAAGATATAAATTAAAAAAATAATATTCTTGTTATTCTGGCTTAACTTGTTAACTATATAATTCGGTTCATGAAATTTGGTTAAATAATATTTTTTTCTTATATATATATATATATAAAATAAACTTTGGTAAAATATTAAGGTACCAAGCATTTATACTTTTTAAAGTACAAGGACCAAATAAAATGTTTTTGTATTTACTTTGAAACCATTATCTATTTATAATGTCTTTTTTATTTTGGTCCCTAATTTTTCAATTTCATCCTTAGCCAACAAATTTTGTTCAAATCCCCTTGAATTTGGCCCAAAAAATGCAATCAGAAGAGAAAAAATAAATTTAAAGATTAAAATAAAAAAACAAAAAAAAAATTACAAAGTCCATGTAACGTGCAAGCAGATGAACAATGCAACCTTCAACCAGGAAAAAAAAGAAAACCAAACCCACAGCCTTTTAGTTTTCTACTTAATCCTTCATCCAAAAATGATCAAAACTAATCTCTAATCTTTATTATGATGATCGGATTAATCCCCTTTCTGGCCACTATCAAGCCTGACCTCCTTCCTTTCTAATACCGATGCATATCAACTTTGTCAAAAAATAAAAAATAAAAATGTGACTACCAGTATCAGACTGAACTATACATATTTAAAATTTTTGAATTAGTCATTATCTATCTTCAACCTCAGAGACTAAATTGCAAATAACTGAAACTTACTGTAAGCTTGTCAATATCCACCAGGAATCTTGAGCCAACATCTGATAGAGAAAAATGGCTTGAACCATTTTCTACCCCGAGTTTTCAACCTAAATTTTCATTAGTGAGTTCATAGCCACACCTCTACGAACCCAACACATTTCATACTAGGAAACCCAATAGGAAATGAGAATCCGGGTTTAAACCGACTCAAATGGGGTCAAGAATGAATTTTAAATCTAAAGATTACCAGAAAAACTACAGGCAATCTACTTCAAACCGAATCCACATAACCCACCTTGTAAAAATGCCTCTTTTCTCCAAAAGCTAAAAACCGTCAAACAGAAGCCATGGCAAACCTTCTCTTGTAAGCTTGACAACCAAACCCATTCCAAACCAACGGCGGTACTTCTTCCACCAAAGTGCGGTTCTTCCACAAGCGCTTCACTCGCTATCGCGCCTCTTCAGCCACAAGCCACTGCTATTTCCCATGCTAACAAAAACCACAAATGCTCACTGGTCTACTCAATACAAACACCGTTTTTCACGTTTTCCTTCACTTTTCCATAAAATGGTGCATACCTCCCTCTAATGAACACCCGCAATAGCTCAAAATTTTCAGAGAGAATGCCCCCTAGTGGAAATAACATACATGAAATATAACACTACAACATTCACTTTCAAAAGTTCCGTACATACAAGAAGCAATGTTGAGCACATCTAGCACAAACTACTATTATAAACGTCATTAGTTTATAAAGCAAAAAATGTAAACTGATTGATATTCCTGCAAATCTAATGTGTGCACTAAAACCTGTACAGTCAAAAATTAAGTTCCATTCCAGGTATTTTCACTGGATGGAGAAAACTGACATCAAATGCATGAGCCAACTCTCATTGCTATGTGCCAAGGTGATCTCTACAACCTCCAAGGCTTTCAGCAATGGCATTTTGTCGGATTCTGATCTTCTGCAACAAATTGAAACACTATAGTGTCTCCAGCAGTTAATAAGGAACCAACATCCTAGATACATGGAAGTCGAGCAACAAATGAAATCAACCTAGAATCAAATTTAAAATGATCTGCATGGGGATGATATGGACAGGAATTGCACTGGTTCCTGTCACTATTCTCTTGGTAATTCTCTAACAAAAGAATAGGCATGAACCAGCAGGCATCCAAAGGTCAAGGTTCTATCAGGGCAGACAAGCCTCAATGGGACCTGACTTCGAAAAGGAACCTCATCATCAAACAGCATGGTACACCTCATTCCCATGTCATCAGATGTACACTGGCTTCACATCATTATGCCCAAAACTCACGCTACACACTGGACACTTGCGGTGACGACTTTCAACAATTCTCTGTATGCAGGGATTGCAGAACAAATGATAGCATTTTGTAATGACAGCCTGATCGGAAAACAAAATTATTAGAATCACTACACAGTATATTTGGATAAACAGTGGCAAAAATAAGTCATATAATTGACTGATATGTATATCATAAAATCTTGGAGATTATTGATCAATTTGAATAAATACAGTAACAGTAATATTCTAATATTGAACCTATTAGTAACCCAACCCGAATCCCAAAGGAACTCAAGCACCCACTATGAAGAAAAACACTTACTA
Organism: Populus euphratica; assembly: GCF_000495115.2. Taxonomy (NCBI): domain Eukaryota; kingdom Viridiplantae; phylum Streptophyta; class Magnoliopsida; order Malpighiales; family Salicaceae; genus Populus; species Populus euphratica. Next base: position 2,829,067 of record NW_011499846.1, read on the forward strand.
AATCACCAAAAGTTTTTTAGAACCTCTAGGCAAATATGGTGGAGAATACAACCAGTCAAATTTCAACAAGCCTCTGTCCTAAACTAGTTGAGGTTGCTTCAAAGAAGCTCTTCGTCCATTCTGTAATGTTTTAGGACACTTTATCATAACAACCAAATTTTTACCACACCAGAATGTGAGATTCTTTGCCTAATTTTCTATTCCTTCAATCAAACTCCAAGCCAATCACTTTGTCAGTTTATAGATACTCGTCATTCCACTTTCCTGCAGATTCAGTATTTTCCTTTTCTAGCCTATATGATTTATTAATAAACATGCTATCACAATACCAAGCACTGCATACCACAGAATAGTGCTCATCCATCACACTGCTAATCCTTTCTACCGAGAATAGTACAAGTTTGTTCTCAATTGAAACTACTGCTATTGCCACCTAGTACTGAAGTTCCACTGAGAGTAAGAGCAAGTTGAAATATAATATCTTGCTAGTAAACGTGAAACCAACTGCCTTCCTCAGGAAAAAAGCTGGAGCAGCAGTAAGACCAGAAAATCATAATTCAACATCACTTCATAAAATTCAGTTCCCTTGATGGGAAACCTACTTGTTGGATAATGTACATGTCAAACTTATCTTAGAAATAATGGTTTGATTATGCTTTGCATGCCCTGTTTTCATATCAAGTTATCCAACTAGTAAAGCTGGTTTCATTCATCAAAACAGGACATTAAATCCAGCAAATAGCAGAACAGGGATTGCAAATCACCTCTTTTGGTCTGTCAAGGCAGATACTGCACTTAACTATTTCCCTGTATTCTCTAAGTTCCTGTTGAAGCTTTTCTACAATCAAAGACCCTTCTGTATGTTCTTGAAGACGAGAAAACTTTCTCCTTGCAACTTCCAATTCCTCCTCCATTCTTCTCTTGTCAAATCTGATAAAACAAGCAATGACATAAATGTCTACATTCATACAAATAGGAAGCGGAATGGGATTTATATTGTTACCTCTCTTTCTCTAGATCTATCTGCACCTCCAAAAGAGCAGCTCGACTTCTTTCAACTCTAGATTGGGAATCCTCCAATGACTCTCTTGCTTGATTAGATGATCTTCTCAATTCTAGCAATTTCTTTTGTGTATTTTCCAACATAACCGACCTTTGAAACTTATCTTCTGCAAGTTTATGAACCTGGTCTGAACAATTTTTTAACTGCAAGGCAAAGGCATTCAATACTGATTATACATGTTCCAGTAATGTTGACTCTACTACAAAATGATCCACAACTATGTATGACCTCGTAAAAAAAATTGATCTACTATTTTGCCCTTCAATAATTTAATAATACTAAATACCTTTATTATCAATTAATTAATCTAAACTACCATTTATCCTGGAAAATCATCAACATAATACTAATTATTTACCTAACTTGGAGGCATGCCTATGCTCATCTAATAGTAAGAGAAGTAGTGAAGTACCAAGGCTACAATACCATATGCATAGTGGAAACATCAACAAGATACTCCATACTCCTCAATTCTTAATCTCAAAAAAAAAAAAGATATGAAAGAAGACTAGAATAATAGTGATGGCTTACCTGTTCTTTTTAAACATATTCGCATACATTTATATTATTTAGAAAGTAAAAGGAGAAGGGTTTGGTTGAAAAAGAAGATTGGTTTAATTAAAAGACAATCATCTTCTAAAATAGAAAGATAAAAATAAAAAAATAAAAAGACAAATTAAAAACATATTAGTTATTTATCAATTGAAAAAAATGACAATTTCTCCTTTTATTTCCTTTTCTAATCACATTCAAGAATGTTTATTTTATTTCACATGCCAATTTTTATACTATATGCATGAATACTCTATATGCAAGCCATATGTCAAAATAACTACTATTTCTTGCATATATCAAAATAACTACCACTTAGAAATACCTGATCTTCTATTCTTGCAGCTTTCACATCAAAGAAATCAAGGGAAATATTGCCTTGCTGAATCTCCTTTTCCATGGTTTGTTTGTCCATGAGCAGAGAATCCCGCAGTTGTCTTGCTCTCACACCCTCTAAAACAAGCTAAAACAAGAATAGCAAGATCCACTAAATCATACTGTCAAGTACATACATTTCATATCTTTACCTGAACTCTAAGACGAATCCCTTCACATTTAAAAGTAAATGCAAGCAAAAATTCATTTACATGAATACAAGAAGAGCATCATCATGATAAGCAAGAGTAAAATTATGTAGTTTACAAGTGATGCCTGTTAAAACCATACAAACATAGCAGGTCGCATGTTGATGTTTTGAAGTTCGAGGATGAGGGAAACTCAACCAAGATGTCAAGGAGGTAACAGAATGAAGACCCTATCTCCAGCTACAAACTATTAATACATCTCTTTTCAGTTTAAGATATCAAATCAGTCCATAATTGGTCCTATAGATATTACAAACCAGTACGGCAAAACATGTTTCCATGCCCAAGTAATCAAGAAAAGCTGGATCAAATTCATAACTGTTGACATGTGTAAGGTCAGATATTACCTGTTTAACAGTTCATCTAGCAAAATATAGAAAAATGAACCACATTGCAAGTCTTAAGAACCCCAAAGCTTATATGAATACGAACGTTTCAAAATACAAGTTGGCCATGTAAATACCAATATCACGTCATACAGTAAAGCAAATATTGAACAAACAAAGTAAGACCAAGGGCTTAAGCACTAACAGCTGAAAGACACTGCATGCAGCATAAAACAGTCTACTCAAAGACAGATTATGGAATATGCTAACCTTAATGTTATAATCATCTCTCTCCGTTATTTGCTGCAACAGATGTTGATTTTGAGTTTGCATGTCATCATATGCTTGACCAATTGTCTGAAGCAAAACCAAATAAACAATCTTAAAACAGATGCATTATTGCATTCTAAAAAAAACCTGCAATGAAAATAACACTGACCTCTATTTCAGATAAGTAGGCCTCATTTTCTTCATTTTTTGATTCTAGGACATCAGAAAGTCTAGACATATCCCTGAAAGGAAATAAATGAACATTTTCACACACTGCACTCCCATAATTAGCATGTTAAAATTTAGGTGAGAACAAATATTAGGCCCACCTATTAACCAAAAACAATTACAATGAAAGGATGATTGTTCAATGGAAAGGTTTACATTTTAGAAGCTTCTAGTTTGTGTCTCAAATCAGCAATCTCAGCTTCTGCAGCAGCTAGCTTTTGCTGGGATATGGCCTCGGCTTCATTTGCTGTCTTCACTCGTAATTCCAAGTTTTGCTCATCAAGAGAGAATTTAAAACTTTGAACTTGAGCCCATGCCTTGTATTCCAGATCCCTAGCTTCCAAGACATCCCTAAAATTGCAGAATAAATTTCGAAGCCACCACATAATTTCACATAATCTAGAACCAATGATGAGAAAATGGTATGAACTGGATCGTGCTAATAAATGATTTAATCAAATACTTTACCACTGAGGACGACCCACAGCTAGCATTACTTAGCTAGTATCTTAAAAATAATGATTTTATACCGATGCCTTAGCTAGTATCTTAAAAATAATGATTTTTATACCGATGCAAGAAGTTGGACACCAAATTTAAACAGAGCACAATCATTCAATGTACTTCAATTTCCAGCATAAAGCAACAAACATTCATTAGAATACTAAATGAATATACAAAATAAACTATCTGTAGTTGGTTGAATATGAAGTAGAAGTTCAAGCTATTATGGGGAAAGCAGGATGTATAGATGACTCTGACCTTGAACAAGTGGATTCACGTTGATACATGTCCAAAATCAGTTTCAACTCCAGTATGTTTTCCCTCAGATCTTGGACCTACAACCAAGGAAAAAAGGGGTTCAATTGCTAAATCAGATCATGACAGTTTAATACCCTTAAAATAAGAAAGCAAGGCATCATAAATTCTTCTAGCCCGTGTTCCAGCAGACCTTGGCAAATGGTTATCAGACCACTTGTCAGAGCATAGAATACATTTAAATTTATCAGTAATTTAATATTTCTGAAAAAAAGATAAGCTCACAAGGACTAGAAAAATAAACTTGATCCAGTAAAACAAGTTAAATGTGATGATGAATTTAATGCTCGGAGAGACATCGTTTTTCTACTAGCAAAAACATAGTTGAGGTATATCTATAACCATATTTTGGGTTTCTTGGAAAAAATGAAACATAAGAGAATTCAACAGGAAATAATCCAGTACCTAATCTTTTAAGAATCTCTTGTTTAAGAATACACCACGACAATCATTTTGCTGATTTGAGTTCCCAAATATCATAAAACATTTGGCTGTAGTTCTTCTGGCATAGTCAACAAACGTGGCTAGAGTTTCTTCTGCTAGAGTAAATGAAAGTGACACCTATATAATTTTAAAACTTGTATGGGGTTCAAATCAAACTTCATCAAGAGGTACAAATTTATAAATGCAGCAAAAGCATACCCTGCAGGGATGCACATTTTTTCCTCTGAAACAAAAAAAGTCTCAAAAAATAGCTAGCAAATAAAAGAAAGATGGGCACCAAATGGATCTTTTCGCAACAACATTCCCATGGCCAAAATTTTATGCATCTAGATAAAGGAACACTATGGACGAGTTTTTCAAATAAAATAAAATGTTAATTTTAGGAATTCTTCAACTCCAAAGAAAAGGTAGTCATACATTGAAGTCTTGAATTACAAGTCCTTGAAAGATATGGCGAGGAAAAGTAGGACCCACGACACGTTTCAGGGCAAAAAAAATTCATGACTTGGAATTGGCATTTCAGAGATCCTATTACAAGCTTATGACACAATAACACACTTAAAAACCTAAAATGACCACATTTCATTGGAAGATAATAACAATATAGGATATTAAAACATCAAGGAAATAATGTCAGACAGCAGGATTAAAATGCTATAATTCCTTAAGAGTGACCAACAACAGTACACAGCATGAAGAATTTTTGCAAAAAGCTTTCATTCCATCCATATTCAAGTTCCAAGTTAACCTAGGTTATAAAATCCTCAGGCAGAAAAAAGGAAGGCTTTGAAGTCATTTACAAGCCCCTAAAATTTCTACGAAAATGAAGAATGGAAAAATACCAGAGACTGCAACTTATGTATCTCAGCAATTTGGCTTGTTGATCTGGAAGACAAACTTCCACACTGTTTTCCCTGCTTCAGAAAACAAATCTTAGCAACCTTTAACTGACTTAAATTTAACATATATAAATGCATACACCAGAATGCACCCACCTTCCTATCCAGAACAGTAGAAAGAGACTGCACATCAGCCCGCAAAGAATGAATATCAGAAGAAGCTTCTTTGAATTTACTTAATTGGCTTTGCATAGAGCCCATTTCCTCGGGAAATGAAGAAACCAATGCTTTGAATTCAGCAATCATCTCTTTTCTTCCTAAAATAGAGAGTACTTATCAGGCTTCAGAGAATTAGCATGAATTACAAGTCACACAAAACTACTTTTCTTCCTAAAATAGAGAGTACTTATGAGGCTTCGAGCACAAGAGGGAAGAAGCAGCATGAATTACAAGTCACACAAAAGCATAAAGCAGTAATGCACCTGGTTCTCTTGATGACACTTCCAGATTAGTCTCAATCATGTTTCTTTCATTAATCTGTTTCTGTATCTCCTTTCCTAAATCAGCAACTCTAGAATCGATAACTGCAGTAGATCTTCGACAAACATCAACTAAATCATTTTTCATATTTAGTTCCCTTTCCTTCCAGACAAGGTTATCCTTCTCAACCTGTAATTTCCAGGTACAAAATATTGTCAGCATCAGAGACTAATCCATGCAAAAAACATTTACAGACTCGGGCATAAATGAAACTACCGACCAGTTACAACCTGTAGTTTCTCAAATAAGGCACGATAATGGAGAACCATTGATTTTGATTTCTCTAGTTGATCTTTAAGCAAAAGGTAGGCTCGTGATGAAGAAATAACCTTCACATTCTTCAATGAGTGCTGTAAACCAAAATAATTTCATTCCACTTCTATTAGCACATAAATAAAGCTGCATTTCATTCTATTTATAATATCAAATAAGTGAATCTGCATTGAAGCCCCACCCACCCCCACCCCCCCAAAAAAAAAATCCTAACCTGCAAATTGGATAGCTTCTGTAATATTGTTAACCTTTCTTCATGAAGATCTTTTAGTTCTAGTAGTCGAGAGGAAGCTTGGTCCTGTGAAACTCGAATTAATTAACATGCCTATCTCTTCCAGTTCAAGAAATTCCCAAGAAGGAATCCAATAAAATAAAAGTCAACAACTCACTAAAAGCTCTTTGACAGCAGACTCCATATCCTGAAGATCCTTTTGTTTATCCCTGACCTGATCACCAGCAGCATGCTTGCTTCCCAAGTTTAAGACAGGGAAGAATGCCCCTTTAGTTGCATTTCTCTCCGCTTTAAGTGTTGCCAATTTACAGTTGCTGTCATTTAATTCTGCAACTGTGGTCTCCAATTCACCTATGGAAAACAAGCAGATGCGCAACAGTCACACTTACAAAAGCATATCAGTCAATGATGATTAATTTTCAAGTAAAAAGAAGGAATAGCATAATGCAGTGTGTAGTTTGCTCAGTCATAAACCTGCTCTTGCAAAACCAAATTATTTCCTCCAGATTTTCCAAACATTAGATGAATGGCTGAAACGATCTTATCAAAGAATGATAGCATAAAACTCGTTCCACCATTGTACAATAACAAATCAAAATTAGTAAATAACTGTAGAGAGAGAAAAGGTATCCAAACATGCCAAACCTTATCACCAAGCATGCGTGATGTGTATTTAAATGTGATATAGTGTGCTAGTGAACATATACAATTAAACAAGACCGTTTTTAAAAAAAAAGGACACGTACCTATGCATGTATCATAAACAGGATATGTTGTTAATTTGAATAAAGGAAGAGGGGCCCTCAGATGAACACTAAAGGATTCAAAATGTTACCTTTTAGATGCTTAAGCTCAGCTTTATTTTTTGCATCACTGTCTCGATGGTTCTGCAATTCCCTTGCCAGTGATTTGTGCTTCAAATGAAGGTCACTTAGCCCTAACCTCAAGTTCTTAAGTTCTGTCTCCAATTCATTAGATATTGTTTCCCTACAAGCATCTAGCAAAGGAGAAACATACATAGGAACTGAGAAAAATCTGAAGTAGCCCAAGACAAATATAACACAGACACCTGTGGCAGTATACTCCTACCATCTGCTGTAAGCTGTTTCAAAACTGCTGCACGTAATCCATCCTTCAGATACCAAAGGCCATTGATTGTAGCCACTAAATTATGTACAATGCTTTTATTCTTTTCAAAGGCAGTTTCTCTATCCACTTCCATCTGATCAGGGCAGTTACTTGCAGAGGAACTTTCAGTTGCACCAGTTTCCATAAGTCGGCTAAGAAATGCATCCTTGAGAGAAGATGAGCCCTCGTCTGAAAGGAAATTTAATAATATCCTATTAGAAAATGACCGAAATTTAATAATATCCTATTAGAAAATGGCCTTGCTTTTATATATATATATAAAAAAAACACTATTGATAATTTTTAATCATCACATAAAGACTGGTTATCAAATTTGTGTCCACTCTGAAAGCACACATGTATTAAATCTACAAACACTGGAGCCAACTTTTTCCTAGCTGCTCACTTTGAACTGCATAAATGCCGCACACATTGCTAAAATACCCTCCCCCCAAATACACACACATATGTTTCTGAAACCTACCCACACAAATGACCATGCAAACCCATGCACACATGCATAGTTACAAAAGCCACACACCCACCAACCTACCAACCACAACACATGAATTTCCCAAAATATTTTTGAAATTTAAACCAACTTCCAAGACAATTGGCATCTCATGGATGTTATAAGCATTAAAGTTGTAAGATAATAATTTGCAAAGAAGAGGTAAGACTACTCAAAAAAGTTTCCTTGCTGTAATCAAACAAGCAAATTAAGCATGCATACAAAGCCAAGAGTCACCAAGTATGGCTTGTACAAGCTAAAATTTCAGGAACTATATTATGTCATGTGCCAAAAGGTGGATTCTTATTCGCCTTGTACAGTTTTCTCCCATGTATATATATTAATTAGTCATAAATAGCTATCACAAGAAAGCAAATGTTAGGAATGGATAGCAATGAATTCATGCTATCTAAGCAAGTGTTACCAGTAAAATGCTAAGGGGAAAAAATAAAAAACCAGAGAGAAGTAATACATTACAGTTTCCTCACCTTTCGTGATTGGTACATGTTTGACATTTTGCCCATTGATCCACTCTTTTGTGCGGTTGGAACATGTTTCCAACTCAGTCACCAGCTATTGTTAAAAAAAGTCAACATTCCCACAATTACAATAAGGTACTGTGTGTAGATAACGCTGAAAGATATCTTATGCTTTAAATTCTCTGAACTAGTGTATAAAAAGAAAGATAATATGAAGAACAAAAAAGCCCAAGGAATTACCACTTCCCAAGACTTATTGACAGCCTTTAATGTGGAATTGTATGGTTGCTGTTTCTTCTTCAGTAGAGATAACTTGTTTTCAAGTGCAGAATGCTCAACCTTCTGAGCCTCTAACTTCTGTTGAAGCTTTTGATTTTGGTATTGAAGAACAGCAGTATCAAGCTATATCATCAAAAGAAAATGTGAGTTCACAACAAACAAGCTACTCGTTAGTGACATTACAGTTTGGTACTTATCACTGTTCTCAAAGGCAAAAGGCGCCAAGCCTATAAAATGACTGAGGTGCTACGCGCTCACCTGAATGAACCAAGGTGATAAGCTATAAATTAAAAAAAAACATATATAAAGTTATATTTTTCACCCTTAAAACAAATTATGATAGTTTAAAGTAGTTAGTAGCCAAGTAGATTAAAAAGAAAAATTAAATATCATCATCATTATTCATTAATCTTCAAAAACATCTCCATCCATGCTTTCCTCTCCTTCACTTGAATCCTCCATTTCATGATTATAATTGAAATCCTCATCTCTCAAACTATACTGCACTTGTTTAGAAAAAATTGAAGTAGTAGTTGTACAGAGAAAAAATTGAAGTATTAGTTGTACAGATGTGCTGTTCTTTGACTGCCACTATTGAAAAAAGAAAGTGCGGTTGACTCCCACTATTGAAAAAAGAAAGTGCAGTTGGTGTTTCTCTTGTAAGTGTCTTTCATTGTCTGTTTGCCTCCCACTTTAATGATTTTTTTACCCTAATCTTGGTTTTTTTAACAAAAAATAACCCTAAGTTGTTTCTTGTGGAATTAAAAAAATGGACATATAGTTCAAAACATAAATCATAAAAAAAAAAAAACCAACAGAGAAGGAAGAACTTCAAGCAGGCACTAGCCTTAGCACCTTGCACCCACTCACAAGGTGCTCACCTGGGCGGCGCCTCAGAACCTCTTGACAACTCTGATACTTCTAGATATAGAACTTTCTGAGTGCAGTGCCATATAAAGGTTCTAAAAAGCCAAGTTACCCATTATACACTGGTACTAGTAGATATAGAAATTACTGAGTGCAGTAACATATAAAGCTTCTAAAAAGCCAAGGTACCCAGTATTGGAAAATCTAAAATAGCAGCTAAACTGCTGCAGCCATCAAGCCCCAGAGCTAGAGAATTACACAAATAAATGATTCACAAGCAAAGAGAGAGAACACATTGCCTGGAAATGTATTTTTGACCATGAAAAATTGATTTTAGAGATAGACAGGCAGCAACCTCATTGGACTTAGATATCCATTCATTGAGTTACAATGATAGATGACTAAATTACAAGAGACAAATTGTAGACAAGTTAAGCATTGCAAAAATTCAATGTATGAATATTTATTGAAGATCGTTAGCTTAATAAGTCGTAGGCTACAAGAGTAGAACATTCAAGCAGATAAAACAATCCGACCTCATTTGAACACATCCCTGCAAAACTCTCATTTAATCACCATCATCTGATTTAACAAATCAAACACACATAATTATCCAAGTGATGCAGCCCATAACCCTACAAGTATATGATTTTGTTTTACTCATAACCCGATAAACCCAGAGCATCAAGACCATCAGATTCATAACATAAAACAGAACCCGCACAAGATTCCTCAAAATCATTAAAAGAAAAGGAGAAGCAGTCAAATTGCGAAAAAGTTCAAACCTTTTTGTCCTCGGACAGATGCGATAACGGCTGCTTTTTAGCCATAGCAGCTGTTGGTGATGATATAGAGCTGAAGTGACGCCGTTTTCTGTCTGGCTCACCTGTACTCCCCATTGAAAAAAAAATTGCAACAACAAAACAAAACTCCCTCCCCCAGCAACTTCACTCACATGAGCGCACACACAAATTTCAATTAATCCTAATTCAAAACATATCAAACACTAAATTTAACAATTAAATTTCTCGAAACCCTAATTCAGAACCGCCAAACAAGCAGTTTGGTTTTCTTTTCACCAAAAAAACCCTAACCCTAAACCTAACCCTAATCAAAGAGTCTATAACTTACTGTGAAATTTGATTTCCTTTCTCAAACCGATAATTAAAAGAACAAAAGAAGTTTAAATCTTTTTTCTTTTTCTTTATTTTTCATTTCCTCTTCGGTCTCTGCTCGGGAGCGTGAGGGAGACGAGACGGTAGTTTGTTTGTTTGTTGTGACTGATATTTTAGCATAAAGAGAGAGCGTGAAATTCCGTGACTCCTAGAAGGGTAATTTTGGGAATTAAATGCTACCGCTAGGAATCTGTGGCCTGCTAGTGGCACGACGAGGTGAGAGAGGCAACATGATTGTCTGGAAAGTGATATTAATTATTTTTTAAATTATTATTTTATTTAAAAATATATTAAAATAATATACTTTATATTTTAAATTTTATTTTTAATATAAAAAATAATATATTAAAATAATATACTTTATATTTTTAATTTTATTTTTAATATCAAAAATAATAAATAAATAAATAAACTTCGTTGAAATGCGGGCTTGCTTTCTAATTTTTACCATTTAATAGCGGTGATTTATCATTATCATTTTTATTTTATTTAATTTTTATTAACATCATCACTTATTTCACTCTTTCTACTCTCCGATGAGTATTTTTCTTTTTTTTCAATTTAAGTGAGTTATACTTGATTGATTGAAATTTAATGAAGACACACAACGCAAGTAACGGGTTTAGCTTAAAGTGAATGCTGGAATATGATTGGTGGAAAGGGGAAAAGCATTTTGAGGCTCGAGTATCTTGAGACCTCGGAATGTTGAGCTTCTTTCAGTTTTTGCTTCACATTGATTGTTTACGGTACAAAATTAATTTTAAATCAAATTAATTAATAGATTTCTAAGTTAGCTTATTTTGTTTAATTGATAGATCCATCGAGCAAGCATGCACACACGCTCACATTCACGAGGCGACTTTACACGTGCAACTTAGATAAAATGTATTGTTACCAGATGGAGGGATACACTACCGCAGCCCCTCTCCTTCCCCGAAAAATAAAAATTTAAAAAAAAACCTAAAAAAATAGCTCTACTTCGATGCGAAACAAACGTATCGTCACCGTGAATATAATTTGCGTGCAACTCAACGAGAGCTGGCTCAACTAATCCAGCTCCAGCTCTCGAGGTTCATCAGTTTCAAGTCGTCGAAGAGCGAGTTTCCTAGTTGTTACAAGGACACTTGCTAGACTCAGTTGTTGATGGCCTTCATTCCACCAAAGCAGGAGAGGTGGGGAAAGGAGTTCGGATTCTATATACCCAAATGAGCAAATTATCAAGTACAACAGCAGCACAAGGAGGAGGCGAAAAGCAAGATCGCACTGGGCTCATTCATCTTTCATTGCAAATTCATGTCTCTTCCTTTGACCGACTTCCAAAAGCAATGTTAACAGAGCTTCACACACTTGAGAAGCATCCCAATCAGAAGCGTCGCCGTTCAGAGATGAATAGACCATCCAAGCATGATCCAGTTTACATTTGGGTCGCACTACTGTGGATCCAGGGACTTCTGCATCCCGGCATGTGACAAGCCCGTCACTCTTCTCTCCATACCTGATTTGTAGTAGTTGGGCACACGCGGCCATTGCAGCACCAAGGGGTATTACCACTGGGAGTCTTGGTGATTCACCAGCAGATAGAGGTGCCATCAAGGGCAACTCTGCATGAGCAACATGAGACAGTGTGGCTAGAACAGCAGGTGTAATGCCTGCTTCAGTATGAAAAGATACAACAGGAAGCTCGCTTGGCAATTGGTGTTTCCTCAAGAATTCCTTCCTCCTCTCATAAGTCAAGTCTTCTAAAGCTTGCATGTCACCCTACAAGGTTTGTGTATAACACAAGAATTAGCACAAGTCAATTAAACGATTTCCTAGAGATGAAAATAAACTTGACCATTAAAACATAATTTATTTAGAAAAATATTGAAAGCAGACTTATTTTAGAAACAAAATGAAATCTAACTCCAGCTCAATAAACATATCATGCCATGCCCCGATTAACTTGACTCGGCTAGATCTTCTCTGCATGCATTATCCACAGCAGCATGCTATGTCTTTTCAACTTTCCATTCAAATCTTGTTTGGCCCTCTCTTGGTATTGATACCAGTTTAGACTGGAATAGATAGCTGTTTAACACAGCACAAGGCCTTTATCAACAAATTCATATCTTGTTTGGTTCTCTTTTCCCGGTTTACTGGTGCAATAACTGTGTCAACTTGTCTTCATCAGCAATTATGCAGTAGGTACAACTAGATTTCCAGAATTGGCTTACAGTTATAGTCCTATGATGATCCTTTCTCAACTCAATCTATCAAAAGATGGCATTCTATCTAATTACATTGTTTGCTTTCTAACAATTATAATGCTTAACAACCCATTAACTAATATCTTATTTACATTTTGATGGCCACCACAAAGAAGGAATAAATGCCAATAGATTGAGTATTGCAATCAAGTACTTCTAAACAACTTCATTTAAAAAGGTAAAAAAAACACATACATGTGTGTGTGTGTGTGTGTGTGTGAGTGGGTGCGTGTCACGTTACTTTATGTGTCCATGCAGGTGCATGTGTAGTCATATTGAAAGGAAAAAAAAAGGAGGAAATACCGAGTACCTTAATCACTTTACAGATTATAATCTCCATAAGTCTCCGTATATTTACATAATCTCCAAGCTGTCCTTCACGTAAAATATCCGAAGCTATCGGACTACCACCATATGGACTCTGCGCTAATGCTAATCCGACAACCTTGTCTTTCAAATCTGACCAATACAATGACAAAGCAGCCGCAGCATCTACTCCCCCTTTGCTATGTCCAAGAAGCATGACGCGTTTCTGTGAACCCCAGTAAATTTCCTCAATATATTCTTTTATCTCTCTGGCATTTTTCTCAACTGAAGCCTGGTTAGCCATTGTACAAGCTCAGTATAGAATATGTACAGCATGATCACGCAAGGAAGAACGACCCAATAAGTACCTCACTATGAATCTTGGCAATGTGACAAGCCAGACCCATCTTTGAGAAACTTGTTTTTGTAGAAACAAAATAAAGCGGTCCATGATTACTGAAAAGACCTGACAAGTTAACCAGCAAAGTTGCACAAACCATTGATTCCGGGATACAAAATAGAAAAATAAAAAAAAAATTCAAACCATACCCTCTGAATCAGGCTTTTAATTTGTCATGTGAGATTTCATATAAAAATTCAATAATAACCTAAGCCTTTGAAAAGAGATTATCATATCAACTCCTCCAAAAGTGTTACATTGCATGATAATGAAATTAGGCCATTGAGGCTGTCTTTCTATCCAATTGAGTGGTTTTTGGCATCACAATTTGACAGGGCATATGTTGAAGTCAAGTTCCTCGCAAAAGCTTGCCTAGATGATTAATTTATCATTATATTGAATTCATCTTGAAAATCTTGCCAAAAAATGACTAACCAATCTGCGTCATATTACCATATAGTTTGTGATATTCAATGCCTTTTGACACACCAATGCTGGATAAAAGTTACGGTGCCCGTTCAAGACCTTGACCCTAACTCCTATGGCCTACCTAAAAGGTGACTAGAACTTGTATGAATATAATCTCATATGGTTCAAGAGGACTTCAGGAAGAAAAGCAAAAAACTTAAACATGGTCTTGCTGATATGACAAGTACAATTGCACACGATCACGTCATTGAGATCAAGTCTAGAACACTTTAAACATGCAAGATGCTCAATTAAACAAGCAATATGCTAAGTGATGATTACCCAATGACTAAATATTTTATTCATAGAGCTACAAACTGGCATTATTCTACATAGAAATTGCTACCTGGCACCAACAGATAAACTATCGAATTTGGCAACTTGTGTAGACCATGCCTGGTAAAAAGAGAAAAGATCTCAATCACCAACTAAATGACCATGTTCGACGTCTTAAGGATCCAAGGAAGCTTTATGTACCTTATGTTGTCAAGAATTTCCATAAACCTTCCAGTTCCATCTTCAACTGAAGGCATACCTGAAGCACGTTGCAGCCAACCTATATCGTCCGCGGATCCACGAACAGTCCTCCGTGCACGCTCAATAAGCCTACAAGCAATCATCACATGATCCAAAAGGACAGGTAAAAAACCTAATTATATGCTAAACCAATCCACACATCAAGGGCACATAAAACAGATTGGGAAACTTCAAATACTGTTCCCACATCTTGACAAAATCACAAGAAATGGAGAAAAAAATGGTTTCACTCATTTCTAGTTCCTGATACATGGGTAAAAGTAAAAACTCAATCTTGATAAATGAGATAAACAATTTTCTGTCAGCAAGGAAATACAAAGAACCACTGTCGTTTATGTAATTGCAAATGATAGCAAAGCAAACTATCAAGAAACTGAAAACATCTCATTATCAAACCAGAAACCTGTGCTTTTAATCCTAGGATCTACCCCAACTCTATCCCACAATATGAAACAAAATTTTACAATGTCTGCTTTGCCTATGCATACATGTTAAGAATGGCTAATAAATATTGTCCTGCCTCATTTATTTAAGTATTAACTTTCTGGAATTACACTTCCATGAATACTTTTCAAAAGATAGAATAATTAACACTCTTTAATGAACTGCAGATAAGGAACATGAAAGAATCGGCACTTTCACTTTTAATAATAGATAAATATACGGGGCTGACCAAAAAGGAAAGATGATCATTCGTTGTGAGACAGAAGGAGTGACATATACTAAATGACTAGCTCACTATGTACCATGTTAACATCCTGTACATTTTGCAATCCATTTATCATGTAAAATACTGTATCTGGCAAAATTATCCTGTAAGAAATACTGAAGCAAAAGTAAGAAAGAAGGAGCCCAATACCCTTGAAACATTGAAAGTCCGCTTTGACCACTGTTATTTGATTGTACAAGTGCACTAGTATTTTGAGATGGTCCTTCAGAAGAGTTTATTGTTACTCCAGCATGGATAGGAGGGGTATCGGTGGCAGAATGACTTCCACTTGAAGATGGGAGATCACTATCCAGAGAGGCCCCATTTTGTGTGGAAGAAAACGTTGTCAGCTCCTGCTCATGTGTGACAGAAACCCCCGAAGAAGGATATTCCACTGTGACACATCCAATAATTCTTTTTAGCAACATAAACCATGGCCCATTGCATCACATAATGGTAAAATTCTTAAGCTTACAAGCTTAAGGAAGCATGTTTGAATTTTCAGAACAGATTTTCATGGAAAAAAGCAAAAAAGGTAGGGTCTCGGTAATTTTTCTCCCAAGACCCACTTTGGTGTGATCATAATTGAGAAATGGCCTCTTAATGGACAAGAGGTCTGGAAATTAAATGCATAAATGGCAAATAGTGGCATCGCAGAAAGGCACTGTCTTTGGAAGGACAATATTTGCTGATTTGGATCTGTAGTGCTATTTAAGTAAATGTACAGGAGGTAAAGATTTAAAAACCAGTCACGAACAGTGATAAAAAGATGTGATGATACTGACTTTACCCCCTCAACCGAGTCTACATTTTAAAATTAAAACAAGTCTACATTTTAAAATTAAAACAATAAGAAACATGAGGAAATGGTGAAACCTAAGAGTATGGTAATCATGCCATTTTCCCTTAAACGAGAAACATGCATGGACAGGGAAGTGTAACAACTAGAATCTCATTTCAAAGATTAAAAAAAACCAGCATTTACCTCAATGAGTGAGAAGCGTAAGAAAAATATATGAGTTCCCTTAAGTAAATAAGGACACAAGAGGTCCAGAACAGATTCCAAAGGCTGCAATAAATAGGCAAGTGCGAACTCCACTTCACTATTTTTATATTGCTAAAAATGTAAGTATTTCCCAACCAAGAAACACATAAAAGAACTGTGTATTGACAAATTATATATAATAACAAAAGAATCATCATTTATCACTATCCTAATTCGCGTATTTAAAACAAACAAGTATTATAATTGAAAATTAATATACCAGAATAATCAGAGAAGCAGCGGGTAAACAACGAAGTAGATTGAACTAGATAAGAGGCAGCTTCATTTAAGGATGGCACTGATGTGAATAACTGCGGAATTAGCCCATCATTCAGCGACTGAAAAAACCAAAAAGAAAAATCAATAAAATACTCCACATAATTAAAAAAGATAAAAAAAATGAATTACCAAGAAAGGCGTGGTTGATTCTTCACTACTTCTTCTAGGGTTTCCTGGTTCCTCCTCCATCAGGATCTTTCAAAAATTAGCGAAATTGAAAGAGAAATAATTCAAGATAATGACAGCTGTGATTAACATTGATTAATTGAAATACCTATCAGGAGAATTTATTATTTGTTGGGGATATTACTTGGAATTGGAAGAAAGTGAAGCGTGCTTTCTGTTGTTGGTTAGATTTCTTCGAATAAACGCAAGGAATCCAAAATGCAACGGCAAAGTAGAAGAGGGGGTGATAATAAACACGTAGGCTCTAGTGTTTGATGACCGCGCGGGACCTGTATTTATAGATCTGGGCCTGGATTACTTCGAATCTTACACGGCAGTTTCGTTTACGCTGATCGAGGGATGTTTAATTATTACAAGGGTAATT
Source organism: Populus euphratica (assembly GCF_000495115.2). Lineage (NCBI taxonomy): Eukaryota > Viridiplantae > Streptophyta > Magnoliopsida > Malpighiales > Salicaceae > Populus > Populus euphratica. Next base: position 2,846,216 of record NW_011499846.1, read on the forward strand.
TCAGTTTGGGCCTGTGAATGGCCCAACAAGGAAGCATGATTATAAACTAGGGTTAGGTTATTTTTATGCCCTAGAAGTCAATATTTTCCAGAAGGAACCGTAATCACTTGATAACAATAATTGTTAAATTCAGCCGGTTAATATGAGAAACTAGATTGAAAAGACTCGGGTCTGAAAACTTGATTGAATCAAGTTTTTAGTTAAATTAAACAGAACATTTCTTTAATAAAACTCGAGTTTTTAAAAACTTGATTAGTAAAATAATTAATACCAGGTTAAAAATGAACGTATGAGACAATGCTATTTTAATAAAAATTAATGACCACATGAATCTTCAGTTGATTTGAAGATATAATAAAACTTACTTTTTTTTGGATGATTTCCAAGTTCAGAGTCTACTATGATAAGAACACTAACTTGAAAACGAAGAAAAGAAACATTGCAAACGTTCGATTGCTTGTTAAACTTCCTTACATATATAAAAGACTAAATGCTAATTTCCTAAGAAAAACTAAAAAATAATATGGCTACGATTTCTGGTTAACCCGCTCGCATTCATCGATCCACTCACAGTATATGTCTATAGGCTCGGTCAATGGAGTGAGATTGGTCTCGTAGCCAGCGTGACATATGGAGCATGAGATTTCGCCAATGTTCAGATCCTTGTCGAAGGAGCACCCAACAGTGTTTTCAAGTTGGCAGAATGGGCAACGAAAGACTGTATCAAGCTTTAGCTTTGGCTTCTTCACAGGACGGTTGTTTGATCTTGACTTTCTCCTTGCCATTGTGAATATAAACAGATTGCTCTCAAAACAAAGAAGATTAGTGAGTGAATGGTAGGTGTTTTTGATTCAGGGCTGGCAAATAATATGATATGATAGGGTTTATTACGTGCTTCTTTTATATAGTGCATTGCCACCGACTTTATCCCGTTATAATGAGAATCCTGAATTTCTGATCCACATCGGATTAGATGGTTGATGGGTATTTTTTCTCTGGCTCCTTGAAAAATTCCGAACGGGCCTCGGAATGGTTGGGCCCCGAATTACAAACTAATTTTTCTTTATTTATTTTTTATAATGAATTACCCTACAAGCTGATATCCGGGCAAAACGCAGAATGTTTGCATGTTAATTTGATCACTTTTAGTCCACTTGAAGGAAAAAGTGTAGGCAAGAAGCAAGAACAAGATCTCTATCACCATTGAAATCATGCCTGAAGTTGTCCAGTAAACTTGATTTCCACTCGTCCAACGTCTTCTTCTGAAAATTAAAATCCAGATGCATGTGTGGTTGCAGGATTTGATTATACGCTACGAAGAAGGGTGTCTTCAAAAGTAATGCCTGGTTCAAATGCTAAGGCAAGTCGCTACCTTTCCCCTCCTTTCTTCCACTCTTCCCTCATATCTTCCAAAACACACAGACCATGGTGTTGTTGCTGATGTTACCATAGTCCATTAGACAAAGAAACTGGGGTTCTTTGATTGTTTTCGGCTGTGTCCTCACTTTAAGTTCAGTGACACCTCCATAACAGCCTAGCTAGGAAGTAAAACATTAAACAGCCAACATCACTCCGTAAGCCCAGATGACTAGCGAGGTCTCACTGGAAGAAACATGGAGAAAGTGGGTGATAGCTTCTACCGGCCCTCCCCCGTTCCTCGATGCAAGAAACGCTTGCTTTCAATACCTTCTAAACAACTGATGGATTAGCTATTTCGAGCCTTCTCTTGATTATTGGAGAGCCCTCGGTTGCAAGCTCAGGCTACTTGTCTAGTATCTGCTTGAACATGACTGCATCTTGTCTTCACACACAGTAGTGATCACAGGAATCGATTCATGATGTGCACCATTGACAACTGACATATAGAGCCTGCGACCTCGCCAGTGTTCAACTTCTTGTTGAAAGCGCCCAACCCTGACTTCATGTTTGCAAAATGGACCACGAAAGAACTTCACAGGACGGTTTGATCTTCACTGTCTCCTTCCCATTGTAAATACAAACAGAATTCTTTCTTGGATTAGAAATACCAGAAAGAAGATTGGTGCGCGAGCGAGCAGAGTAGTTGTTGATTCAGGGCTGACAAATAATTTGGTGGGTCATATGGTTTACGTCTACTAACATTATTAATAATCATTTAACATCATTGACACATTGGCCATGGACATCATAAGTTAGTCCATTAACCAGAGTTAATTGTTGAATTTTTTTATAAAAAAAATGTATAAATTCTCCTTTGTAAATAACAGTTTACTCCAACGAAGTTGTTCTTCTCGTCTGGCATTAAAAAAAGTAATAACAAAATTTATTTATTTGATTGGAGCAGGATTATTGGATTGCAATTTGCAGGTATTACTCCATCCAATGGCAGAGCTATCCTATCGAGGTACATGCAGACTGTTAACATGTCTGACCTTCAACCCATCCAAGGTGAAGGAAGAAACTGTAGTGTGAACTATGAAGCAAGAAAAGTTTTGATACTAGTTAGGTGATTGCATAAAAATATCAAAAGGAGGTAAAAAAAAATTAAATAAAAATATTTAATATTCAAGTAATTGGCTCGAAAGAATTTAATAAAATTAGTTAATTTAATAATATAATTAAAAAATAAAATATCAACAATAAATAAAAAATAATAATTTAATGCAAAAGATAAACGCTTGCCAATATTATAAAAATATTCTCAAAACATTTCCATGACTTAATTTATTAACAAAGTAAATTAAAAGAGAATAGAATAATTGTATATAAAAAAATATGCAAAAAAATATTAATCTAAAAAAATAAGATAAAAAAATTAATTACTGTTAACTTTTTAAAATGTGACCCGGGTTATAAAATCGAAAGCACTGTACATTAAAAAATCATGAAGGTTAAAATTATAGTAAAAAATATTAAAAAAAAAGGCAAAAACAAATTTTAAATTTGAGAGTTAAACTGAAAAGAATAAAAACATTAACAAAATAATAAAAATGAAAAGAACAAAAATCAAAATAAAAAAATACATAATAAATTGGAATTAAAGGGTGAAACTAAAAAAAATGAAACTTTAATTAAAAAGTTAAGAGAAAAAATTAAAAAATCATAAAAATACACATCAAATCTTTAACATCAAAATATAATTAAAACAATGAATATACATAATTCTTCAACATGTTTTTTTACACTAAAACAATTTATAAATGTAAATCGAAAAACTTATGCACGCATTTTATTAAACAACTCAATAACAATTGTGTAAAGCAATTAAAAAAAATTATCAACAATAAACAAAAATAAAATTCAGAAAACCACGCAAAAAATAAAGATCAAGACATCGAACATCGCAATATAGGTGTTTTACTTAGTTATGTTTAATGAATTTTTCTATCAAAATAAATTTGAATTGCAAAGCATATAAAATTTGTAATAGAAACTGATACATATATAAAATTTATTGAATAAAAAAATAATGCTAGACAGCACATCTAAAAAATCTTATAAAAAATAATATTTAAAAAAAAATTAATCAATATAATTTTTTTAAAAAAAAAACCATAGATGAACTAATCTTATAAAAAATAATATTTAAAAAAATTAATCAATATGATTTTTTAAAAAAAAAACCATAGATGAACTATACTTACATCTTTAAAATATTAAACACACTTAATATCATTTAAAAATAATCACAATCTAATTAAAATATAAACCCAAAATTTATTTCAAAAAAATAAACATAAATAATACATTATTTTAAAACAAATTTAAAAAAAAAAAGAATCAGGTTAGGTATTGATTGGCCTAGTAAGCCACACTTAGATATATTTTCTAGGTATCTTTAAGGTAAAAAAAAATATAAATGTAATTTCCCTCATCATATGAAACTCTTTAACACAAAAATCATTTGTTTTGGTGCTCGTAATTTTCTCTGATAGCTACTTTCTTTTTCTAAGCTAAAATTTGACGATTCCCTCTCTCTTCTCCTAAAAAACCTCCAAAAAATGAAATTAAATGTTAAAATATATTTTCTTAAAATTAAAGGAATTGGTCATCTAATTTCTAAAAAAAATGAGGAATTAAAATGAATGTGTTAATGAAAGTTTCACCTTGTCTTCTATCATAACTCAAGATTTTCATTTTAGTTCTTTGTATGAATGTGTTAATGAAAGTTTCACCTTGCCTTCTATCATAACTCAAGATTTTAGTTCTTTTTCTTTCAATTAAACTCTTTCTCCTAAAAAAATGTGAATTTTAAAGCTAATTTGAGCTAAAAAATATCAAATAGTACAAAATAAAAATTTTAAAATTAAAATAAAAATTAAAAAAATATATTACGGTGATTCACAATATATCATGAAAGATTGCACACCTTATTTATATATCTAGGCCTGGATTACTTAAAAATCTTACAATGCGGTTTGGTTTAATTTGTGATGATCGAGGGATATTTAATTATTACAAGGGTAATTTCTATCTAGCCTTTGCATGGCACAACAATGAAGCATGATTATAAATTAGGGTGAGGTTATTTTTGTGCTCTAGAAGTTAATATTTACGATAATACAATACATAATACTCACAAGGAAACCATCATCACATAATAATTATATTTATTAAATTCAATTAAGTTAACTTTAAAAACTCAAGTTAGAGAAACTCTGGGTCTTAAAACTTCATTAAATCAAGTTTTTATATAAATAGAATAGGATATTGATTTGATGTAAATAGTTACTACTAGATCTAATAAGTTAGGCCCAGCACCCGGCTGGTGCATGATGGCCACTGAAAGCTTACATGATCGTTAACTTCAGGGCCTGTGGAATTAGTCATAATACGCGTAAGCTAACCCAAACACCCACGTTAATTTAAAAAAAAAAATAACTGGTACACGAGTCTCCAAATATATATTAAAAAAAGGATTTATCATTTGCATTAGTAAACGACACATTGTCTGGAAAATCCAAAATTCAACTGGTGTTCAAGAAAAACAAGATTTTTTTATGTAAAAACTCATTCTTAACCCAAAACACCAAAAAAACTATTAACAAGTGTTACTCCATCCAGTGGCAGACCTATTCTATCAAGGTGAATGCAGCCTGTTAACATTTCTGAACTTCAATCCATTCAAGGTAAAGGAAGAAACTGTAGTCAGGAAGCAATATATATATATATATATATATATATAGACACACACCAACATTATTGCCCTGCAATAGCTGGCTTCCGCTTTAGAAAAGATCTACATGAGCATTAATATTTCCAAGCACAGGTTGTGATGATAAATTGCAATGGAAAGACAGTTAAAAAGTTCAGTTCTGTGGAAATTTCTTAGATTTCATTTCTTTTGAGTTACTACATCAGAAACAGCATAACATGAGTAGCTTCATTATGAAAAATAAAAACCAAATGCATATATGTAGCTGCAGGATTTAATTATAGGCTACGAAGAAGGATGCCTTCAAAAGTAATGCCTGGTCCAAAAGCTAAGGCAAGTCCCCATTCTTCCCCTCCTCCTCTCTTCAACTCTTCCTTCATATATTCCAAAACATAGACTATGGTATTACTGCTGACATTCCCGTAGTTGATTAGAGCCCTCCTGCTGCATTCCAGCTTCTCTGTGTTTAATTTGAGATTGCTCTCTAGCCTGTTAAGTATTGCCGGGCCACCAGGATGGACTGCCCAGAATAAATCATTGAACTCAGTTAGACCAGCCTTTGACATAAGCTTCCTGCAAAACTCCTCAATGTTGTCTTCAATTTTCTGAGGAAGATCCCTCCCAAGCTTGAAGTTTATGCCCTCTTCAGAAAGGCGTCCATCGATCACATTCTGCGTACCTGGCAAGAATTGTTGAACAGCATAGCTCAGCTCCATGAAAGGAGACTCTTTACCTATTACAGGGTCAGCTCCGATGATCACAGCTGCAGCTCCATCACCAAAGAGTGCGGCCCCCACAAGGTCGTAAGGGCGTGCCTTGTTTGGAGGGCGAAAACCAAGAATCGTTGTCTCAGAAGTAGTTAATAAGATACGGCTTCCTGGGTTGTTTTCAGCTATGTCCTTGGCAACTCTAAGTCCAGTGACGCCTCCATAACAGCCCAGGAAGTAAAGCATTACTCGGCCAACGTCATTCCTTAGTCCAAGCTGACTGGCAAGGTAGAGATCACCACCCGGTAAGCGTATCTCACTGGAAGAAACATAGACAACATGGGTGATATCTTTTACCGACCCACCCCATTCATTGATGCAAGCAATGCTTGCTTTCAGTGCCATCTCAACAACTGCCGGATTTGCTATTTCGAGTCTTTGCTTGATCGTCGGAGAGCCCTCTGTTGCAAGTTCCGGGTATTTTTCTAGTATCTCCTTGGACATGACCGTGTATCTTGTCTTCACAGTAGTGCTTTTACCTAGCCAAAGAGAATGGAATTCAAAGTTAGAGAAACCTGCCATTTAATGGAATAAAAGAGTATTAATAGGAGGAATTTGAGTTACAAAGTCGCTCCAGTTTCTCCTTAATGGAAGCATCATCGCATTTGGTGTCACGCATATAACCCTCCACCAAGCATTCCTGAGGAACAAGTTGGCTGGGGAAGGCCTTGCCTGTTGCAAGTATTGTTGCCTTGCCTGGAGTGGGTGCGCGCCCAGTGAGTGTGGCATGGTGCTTTGAAGCCCCGTTGCCAATCGTTTTAGACATCTTCAACAGGTTTAGGAAGAAGATAGTTTGGTACAAAGAGAATTGAATGGATGAAGCATCACAAAGCAGGGAAATATAAACGAGAGCTAAACTTGATCTTGGAGAAAGGTTGGTGCCAAGGATGAGAAGCATGAAAAATTAAAAAAGTATACTTTAATAAAATTCTGCTAATGTTTCTGGTTTTTTTTTTTGGTTGGAAGCTAGAAGGCTTGAAGGGGGTGACAATTGTTTCCTTCTTTTCTTAAAGGGTTGTGGTTGTTTTTTAACCGAATTCAAACTTACCTTCTTTCTAAAGTAGAAAAATATGTTGGCAAAGCTTGGGTGCTAATAAAACTGCATACTCACACCAAGCAGCAGCTAGCAAATACATATAAGATTTTTTATTTTTCTCCCTTGCATGGTGCATGACAAACGCAAAATGAGTGAATATATCAAGTTTATTTGAAAACGTGGTTGAAACCATATTTTTTAAAATTTTAATTTTTTATTTAATTTTTTATTAAAAATTAAAAATATTATTTTTTTATATTTTTAGATTATTTTGATATATTAATTTTTAAAAAATTATTTTAATATATTTTTTAAAAAAAATACTTTTACCTACAACTATTATTTCAACCCAAAAAGTTCTATTATTACAACCCTAAAAAATTCGAAGGACCGTAGTCATCAGCAAAAGTAAATAATAATAAGATTTTCCCGTTTGACAATAATAGCACCATGCCATTAACATCATTAAACACTGTTCCGTTGCCTACTGAACATGATAAACAAGATTACACATGCAAGAGCGAGATTATGTTTGAAAGTATTATAAAGTTATATCTTTCAATCTTACTTAAAAAGTTAAACCATTAAATTGAAATAATTATTTAACATAATATCAAAATTTTAATAATATAATTAATATGAATATATACAAATTTTAAATTCAGAAAATTTTTATTTGAAAAGAAATGTATTAAAGAATAATATAAAATTATATTTTAAAATCTCACTTAAATTAATAAATAAATTATAATGATTCTTTCACACCAATAAACAACAAATATTACATTTTGAAAGATGACAGGAAAAATTAAAATCTTCATCTGAAAATGAAATGCGGTCTAATTATGAAAATTAAATTCTTGTGCAGAAGAGAGCAACAGCTTGACGCAGAGAGATTTTATGTTCAGGCTCAAACAATTTTACATAAGCCAAAGCCAGGAATTCAGAAGAATCATGTCCATGCTCCATCAAGACAGCCCTCTGCACACCAATAAATGAGTTAAAATGTCGCTGCATCGAGCTTAATTTGAGAAAGAAAGTGATAATATAATGAAGTACAGACAGAAAGGAAAGGCCCTGGTTGATTACCTGACCATGTGAACAGGTTCAGTTGAAAGACATTGGGTGCTGCTCAGCTGGTTCTGCTGCTGAGCTGTGAAGCAGTGCACTAATGCTAGAGTTCCGTGGTCCATATACACTTTAAAGGTTCAATCATCTCAAACTTATTCAAAGGGTAAAACTAGCTGAAAGCTTGAACAGAATGTAGCATTACTGTCCAGTGACTGAACTCAGCAATGGCCTAGTTATATGAGACCAGAAGTGAGAAGGATATGCATGGTCAAAGTGTTTGTGCCCTGTTGAAATGTTCGTATAGGGTGCTAATCCGCAAAATAAGTCAAACCACTTCAAAGAGACTTCAGAGAAGTAAAGTTTGCTCACTTGAACAGTGCTATCACACCTTGAGATTGCTGCCAGATCTAATTTTCAGAGATCTGCCAGCTGCCTCTCATCGGGCATCCTCTTAGATACAAATTTTGCTTCCTCTGATCTTCCCCCAGCCTCCAAGGCAGTTCTCAAACCTTCTAGGCAGCTCAACTGCTGATGGTTACTTTTCTCCACTAGCTTGTAGTACAACCCAAATGCTTCTAAAGGTCTTTTCATTTTACACAGACCTTCAATAACTACATTGCACACGTTAATATCCACAGTGTGACCCTTCTCCAAACAAAATGACAACATCTTCTGTGCGTCTAGTAACTTCCCATTCTGGCAAATGAAACCAATCAATTCTTCCATGTCAACCACATATCCATTATCATAAAGTAATTCAACAATCTGGAATGCTTTATTTCGCAGTCCACTACCAAAGAGCAACCTCATGGTATGTGTTGAGAGATTGATATTTTGTCTAATTTTTCTGTCTATCATCAATACAACAAAGCTAGCTGATTCACGGGCAAAATCATGTTTCAGAAGTTCTGAAAGTATAGAATGGAAAACAGAAGTTTTAGGTAGATAGGAACTTTTTAGCATCCTCTCCAGGGTCTTGTAGGCCAGAATTGGTTCACCTTTCTGCAAGAAACCGTTAATCAACAGCACGTAGGTTTCAAAATCAGGCACATAATCTCTTCTCAACATATAGAGCAGGAGCTTATACCCAGCCTCAAAAGTACCTTCCTTACAGTGCCCAAGGATCAAGGTCTTGTATGAAGGAGGATCTTGTGTTCCCTTTTTCATTAGCTGCCTGAACACTCTCTCAGCCTTGCTAGTCTTTCCATTTTTACATAAAAAATCAAAAATTGGATTGTAAGCCGCAACAAGAGGAGTACAGCCATCATCACGTAACAAAATATCATCATCAGATAGCTCGTCGAACAATTGCTCTGCCCTCTCAAAATCCCCCCTTTGACACAAATTCCTGATCAAAACACTATATGTAGCTGAGTCCGGTTGGACTTTCAACTCCTTCATCTTCTTAAACATCTTCAGAGCCTCATCGAAATTCCCTGCATCACACTGTGAATTCATCAAAGTGTTATATGTACAAGTATCCGGAACAAACCCTCTACCCCCCACAGCTCCCCCCAAAATCTCTTTGATCTTATCAAACTTCTGCACTTCGCAAAGACCCTTTATAAGGGTGTTGTAGGTAATATCATTAGGTTTTAACCCTCTACTAACCATCTCTTCAAAAACAACCAGAGCCTCATCAATCTCTTGTTTCATACAATACCCTCTAACCAAAGTAGTATAAGTAACAACATCAGGACTCAAATCCTTCATTTTCTTAACCATCCCTTTAACCACATTATGTGCAATCCTGACCTTCCCCGCCCTACACAACCCATCAACAAGTGTATTGTAAGTAACCACATCAGGCTCACAATTAAACCTTGACATTTCCTTGAAAAACCTAAACCCTTCATCAACCATCGAATTCTTACAAAAGCCTCTAATCAAGATATTAAAAGTATATGTATCCGGCGTAACCCCGTAAGTCCCACACATTTCATCAAACACACTATGTGCCATGTTAGTCCTTCCTCTTTTAAGCAAGATTAACAAAAGACTATTAAATGTAATGACAGATGGTGACACCCCACTTGACTTCATTAAACTAAAAAGCTTTATAGCTTCATTAAACAACCCAGCATTACCATAACTCCTCAACAAAGTGTTACAAAACCTATCTTCAATCTTAACACTCCCATTGGACCTTCTCTCAATAGAAAACAAAAAATTACGAGCAATATTGAGATTTCCATTACGACCCAAGATTTCTAGCATCATAAAATACGATCGGCTATCATGAGTGAACCCGTTTCTTGAAGCCCAGTTGAAAAATTCAAAAGCTTTTGATGGGGAAGCAATAAAGCGAAGAACTTGAAAGAAAGTGGTTTTAGAAATTGAAGGAGAAAGAGAAAAAAGAGAAGATTCAAGTTCAGTTGACCAGGGTTTTGAGTTGATGAGTCTTGCCATTGATTTAGCTGTCTTGGATTTGTTTGAGGATTTTCTTGGCTCATTAACATTATCAGCGTCCAGTTGTTCTCCATTGGAAGATGAGTAGTGCCTGGAATTAAGTAAAAAGACAGATTCTTTTTTTTAGTTAAGATTAAGAAAACATGGAAAGAAAGGAGAGGCATGAAGTGGGAAATTTTGAGTTACCTGAGAACTAAGAGGAGTGGTGCTTGGACTTGAGAGTTGACGTTGAAGAAGAATTGTCTTCCAAAGAGTGCCCGCGTCCGAGAATTGGCAATGGGGGTCATGGGGAATTATTTGTTATGCAGGAGATGATGATTTCGAAGGCTTTCTCGTATCTGTGGAGCGGAAGCTGAGAAAGCGCCGGTTTCGTTTTATTACGATTTTTGGAAATTTGCAACTTTTTTTTTTTTCAAATTATAAAACTCGAGACCGGATTATGAATCAAGAAAATCAAATGTCTAGCATCCACCTATTCAAATCGGAGCCATAACACTCAGATCAGTACAAGAATGGTGGGCCTGCTCGTGCATTCTGATAAAAAAAATGGTGGGCCTGTTCCATTACAAAGAAATTGGGCTGGACTGGGGGAAAGATCCACAGTAAATGTTTTAGTTTCAAGAAAATTTGGCCCATTTATTTGCCTTGTTACAGTCCAGTCCAGAGTAGCAACTGCCATCACTTTTCCAGCAGCTACAACAGCAGAAACAACGGACGGTACAGAAATGTTGACTTTGAAAAGTCGGAAGGTGACAATACGTTCATGCCAAAACAACCAATGTCTTTAGATCGTAAGGCTGGAATCCAGCTAATCTAGATCCATTCAAATCCAACATGTTTTTTAATATTTTTTTCTAATTTTAAATTAATAATTTTAATATTGTAATATTAAATTAACATGATAAAATTCTTTATATATAGTTAATTTATTTCAGTTAATATGTGATTTATATTGATCTCTCGCAGGTTTGATGTTGTAGATTTTTGTTTTAATTTTAATTTTTTTATTATATTAATTTTGATAATAAGTTTATTTTATCATTAAATATTTATATTTTTTTAAGCCAATTACACAGTTACTCATAGAAATAAATATCAAAATGATTATAAGCTCTAAAATACAGACTTTTCTTTCTCAATGCTCATGAAGCCCTAAAATGTTGATAGCTTCCTCACGGTTATATGAGTTTATTTAGTATTTATAGTAATAGTTATTTTTTAAAATGATATTTTTTAAATATATTAAAATATTATTTTTATTTTTTAAAATTTATTATAAAAAACATAAAAATATAATTTTAAAAAATAAATTCTCTTAAAACATGAAAACAAACAATTTTAATAGTCGCGCGCAGCTCGTATAGGTTGCAGCAAAGTCCATCTGGCAACACTGCAATGCAGTATCTGATACCGATATGTGAATTTTCAGACAATATTGTACCCAATGAAACGCACCCTGTGCACTCTGTATGGCTTCAAAACAGGGATATTAGAAGGAGAATTTTCTGCAGGATAAGGTAGCTAGATGAACAAGGAGGAGTCTTCTTCTTGACAGAATAAGTCCTCCTCCTCCTCCTCCTCCCTTTTTGTGGTACTGTCCCTAAATGGAGGGCAGTCCATTTCCCGAGCTTCTCTTTGCTCATTCCACTCTGACTCTTTTGCCTTAAATTTGATTACGGCAATGGAGATTTAGTGGAAGCATCAACGAAAAGCTTGCGTGGAGCATTCATTTATGTGATGTATTCATAAATTCATGTGGGGATGAAAAAATAAGAACTTTTTCTTTGTTTTTTTACTTTTGGGGGATTTTAATATGCCTTGATCTGGGAATCTTTTCTATTTCTAACCTACATGAACAATGCTTAAAGCTTCATATCATCAAGGGTGTTTGGCTTCGAGAGTAGCAGTAGCGTTAGTGATGTAATCTGGGTGAAGATTTCAAATAACATATATATATATATATATACATGTGTGTGTCCTTGTACTTTTTTAGTAATATACTAGTTACATGACCCGTAATTTGTTGCTAATTGTGTTTTTTTTTATTAGGTTTTTTATATAAAAATATTTCTAATTATAAAAGAAATATTTATATACACATCTAATTAAATAAATTGATATTTAATTAATTTCTAAAAAATAAGATATTTGATAAAAAAAAATTAATGTAGGATGAAAATAAAAAAAAATCACAATAATCAATTTCTAAAAACATAAATGGTTAAAAGTAAATTTTTTAAAAAATAAATTTTTAAAAATAACATGAAAAATATTAAACTCAACTTGTACCAACTTTCAAAATTTGCTGCTGTATTCATGACGTTGAGATTAATTGTATAAAAAATAGATTTAAAAAAATGAATTAAAATTTTTAATATAAAAATAATAAGTAATGAACCAAAAAAAATTCATTTAAAAAAATATTTGAATCAATTAGGGTTAATCTGCTATCTATATAACTTCACAAAACATAAAAAATAAAATTAAAAAAATTAATTTTAAAAATATTAAAAAATAAAATTAAAAATAAACTAGTTTTATATAAAACTTTAAAACAAAATTAAAATCAATCTATATCAATTTTTAAAACTTATAACGGTGATTAGAAAACCCCCACTAACCACATGTTTGAAAAGGAAGCAAAGTCTTCAAAAAAATATATAATAAAAAATGAAATTAAAAATAAATATAATAAAAAAATACTAAAAAACTAAATAGTTATAAGAATAATAAAAATTAGATTTGATGTGAAAATAAATTGAGATCAAATGCAATACAGTGAATTAAAAAAATCATCTAGTAAAAGGGGGAAAAAAGAACGAATGATGAATAGATTTGGTATAAAAATAAATTTAAATTAAATGATTATGGATAAAATAAAATAAAAAATAAAATAAATTAATAAATAAATAAAATAAATGAAAAGACACTATAATATCTCAGTAAAGAAAAATAAAATTATCAGAGCCCAATAATTAACCCGACATAGACACACACTGTATCATCAAATAAATAACATTGACATGCTTCCAATGCTGTTATGAATGGTGTAATTCCACCATCGCTCGCTAGTAAATTTTTTTTAATATTTTATATTTTGGTAAGGATCATATTACCTTTAATGACATGTGAATATATATATATATATATATATAAATAAAACAAGCAAACAAACAAGAGTAAAATACTAAATCACTGTCAGATGCTGCTGCTCGCTACCAGCTAATTTTAAAAAAAATATTTTATAATTTTGGAATGATTAAATTACCCCTAGCACCACAAGAATTTAATAAAAAATAAGAGTAAAAGATCAAAAAGGCCCCAACCACCTAGATTGAAAATTTCAAATCTCGGGGACACACAAGTAATTACACTATGCATTAAATATATATATATATATATATTGAGAAAAACCAAATTGTCCGAGGAGAGTGTAACAAAAAAATCGAGGTTTAAAGACAAAAGGCCCCTAAAACCAAGTTTTAAATTCCTCGATACAGATGGTATTATAGTAAATACATTGTTCATATAAAAACAAAATATCAACAAAATCCCTAGACGTTAGCTTAATCTTTTTGGCTCCAAATCCCGTTTACGTCGTTACATTGTTCAAGAACATTTTAAAAATACTCATCTAATCCCATAATATTTACCGGTGGCAAATGTGTTTATTTGACAGGACAAATATATTTTTACATAACAACTTATTTGAGGATTTTTTATAAGAAAATAGGATTTTATTTTTAATTTTTAATTTTTAATTTTTTAATTATTAAAAAATAATATAAATTATATATTAAAATCTCATCTAAAAATTTAATTTAAAACTTAATTTATTTAATTAAAATAATTCTTTAATATGATATCAGAATCTTGATAACTAAATAATTATAAATTTAAATTTTATTATTTCTATTTATTTGATTAAAATAAAAATACAAGATAATATAGGTACGTATATATCTTAAATTTAAAAAAAATACTTAAAAAAATAAAAAAATAAATAATATAAATTATATATTGAAACCTCACATAAAAATTTAATATATTAGGTTAAAATTAATAATTTAACACTAATAAAAATTTATTATTTTTATATTTATTTTATCTTCCAAAAATAACAAATAGAAGAGAAGTACCTGATTGGTGAAATCTGGATGCGAAAGAGATGACATTTCCGGGGCAAAGAACTGTTAAATCGAGGATCGTCAATCTAATTAAGGTACAATTTAATTATTTTTAATTCTACAAGGGCCAATAAATAACTTGTTTTAAACTACAGATACCACGTAATAATTAAATCCAATAGTTTTTATTTATTTCAATTCTAGAAAATACCATCACTTTTTTATGCATTCAGACAGGTCAGCTTCTGGAGCCTTCCATAGCATCTATTTCCACTCTTTTTCTAGTTGCCACAGCTGCTTGTCCGAAAAGGAGGCTAATTTTGTTTGAAAAGGTGCGAAATTTGTGGATCACTCGCTCTCTCCCTCCCCGTCTCCGACCGGTAGGTGCAGGTGCTGCCCTTGTCTCTTTCTTTCTTCCAAGTTTTATTTTGTTAACTATAATGTAGTAAAGCCCGGGTTTCTGCCTGAATTTTCAGGAATTCTGATTGACCAGTGCCCACTCAGTCCGATCAACAATGACTCATATCCTTTGCTGACGATCAGTTGTGTGCTTCTCTTATCTCTTTATTTGTCTTCATAATAATTGGGATCTCGAATAATTTAAAACTTGTTGTGTCTTGTAAATTATGCCCCCTTTGGTTTTGTGATAATTTTTGTTTGGCTTTAACTGAAGCGAACGCGGTAACCAAAGAGAAAGAGACCGTGAAAGGGCTCAAGCCAGGGCAGCCCATAAAACAAAGAATTCCAAAGATGACGGACTAACACCTGAACAACGCCGCGAAAGGTTTTTGTTTCATATATTTTTCCTTTCCTCTAAACATCTTTTAAGAAATTTGGTTCTTAATTTATGTTTTCTTGATTCGGGTGTGCAGAGACGCGAAGGCTTTACAGGAAAAGGCAGCGAGAAAAGCTGCGCAGGCAGCGGCTGGAGGGAATAATGCTGGAGGTAGAGGAGGTAAAAGCACCAAGAATTGATAGGGAGGCATTGAGATTTGTGTAGTTGGGAATGATTGTACAAGTTCAGGTCTTGGTTTCTGGTTTTCTGTGATGTCTCTGTCATTTGAGATCTAATAAACCATTTGTGTGTTTCCTTGGAGAGCAAGTGATGTCTCTGTCATTTGAGATTTAGTAAACCATTTGTGTGTTTCCTTGGAGAGCATTGATGTTGCCTTCTGAAGAACCTGTGGCTTATATCTGAGTTGGAATGAAATTCCTATGTCCAGTTGCAGCTTTGTGCAATTCTAGTGTTCTCTGCCGTCACCAAACTTTCCAATTGAATTGCTGCAGCATTAGTTTTATGTTCAGATTGGGACAATTATTTTAATTATCTTTTTTTAACCCCTGAACAAAACATGACTTGCAATCAGTTTTCTCTGCATTTTTGAACCAAGGTTTACCCTTCACAAGCTTAATCATGGTGTAAACGTAACTGATAATTTCTATTAGGAGAATTTGTTCTGAGATGAGTTGTCTGACTTTCCGTTAGCTGCTGTCTAATTGATTTATGTATTCCATGCACTGTCAATTAGCGTTTGTCATGGCGTTAACTTAGCTGATACTGCTTTTATACTATTTCGACAGGAGTTTATGGTGTCTCATTTACTACCATAAACTTCAGGACGAGATTGATTGAGGGACTTGATACAGATAGATCATGCTTTGATTTTTAGAACGTGTTTCAAATTAATGCCAAAACATTCAACAAATCGAGGGACATTGATCGGGGGATTTGATACTGATAGATTGTTGAATCTTTTGAAAACCCAATTGAAAAAAAGATAATAAATGATGTAATACTTGAAATTAACGAAGTCACAAAGAAAACAAGACAGGTGGCCACAAAATTTCCCGGAATGGATATCAAGAAGATGAAGTTTCTTAGATTATACTTGGGGGGCATGTTTATAGGGACCCTCGAGGACGGTCTAGAGAGTGCATCCAACTTCTCTCCGTAGCCTCAGTTTACAGAGTCATCTGCTCGACTTCAGTGGCTCAAGAGTTTAGCAAATGAATACCTAACAGTGATGGTGCCTGCTGATTTTCTGCCATGGACGTGCATAAAGAAAATTTATTCAACCATCAATGGTTGTGTGTCTGGAGGGGACCATCAATGAGAGAACCTATTCTCTTATCTATTCTTAGCTCCTAACTTTTTTATTTTTTCTCAAAGCCATAAATAACTTTGCTAAGCTCATTTCACTATTGGTTGGAAGGATCTTACCCGAATCATAACTTGAAATAGCACTGCTTCCAAATCATCCGGACAAGAACTACTACAGCATTTTATTGAGAGCTGAAAAAATTAATTTCTAAAATCCGAAGTAAGAGAAGTGAAATGTAACAGATGGTCTGAACTCTTGAACAAAACCGATGTAATCAAGGAAAGACTTGCTTGATCTTGATTTGCCTGTTCCTGGTTTGCCGCTTGAATGCTCCAATTTAAATGCCCCTTGTAAAATCTCAGAATCAGATTGAAAATAAAAGATCTCATGATTATGCTAATACTTCTCCAATCCGACAGTTTCATTGCTTCCCTTGTTGAAGTTAAAAAATGTCACTGTACAGTTCATAGTCATCAGAGTAATATCTGTGGTATAGGGCTAGAGGGACTCGTAGACAGTTGCTCCTTTGTTAAAGCTTCAATCCTTATAGCTGGCTTCTTTTCCCATATTTTCCTGCCATGTTTCTCTTGTATCCACAACTCTATAAAACTCTCACATTTTTCCTCTGCAGATCTGAGCAAGCTTTCCCTCACATCTGACGAGCATAATATGCTCGTAAGGAACAAGGATTACTATCATGAACCAGATAAAGCGGGGAAATTATGCTACACGTCTTCTCGTTTTCGTGGAATGTGAAGGTCCTTCTTTAGATGTGAGCCGGTGAAGCAAACCACAGGCAGAAACAGAATCTTCATCGGCATATAACAAATTCACTTCCTCCAGTTGCCTCCAAGCCTACGTCTGCGAATCGAAAACCTCGGATCTAGGAATGCTACATTGATAGAAATGACTAGAACTGCGACCATTTGGCTTGGAGAATCTTACTATCTTATAGCGCAAAAGATTTGATCTTATCACAATCATGCTAGCTGCTTTAGTCATACATCGAGTTTTTGGATTTGGAATTTGGTGCCATTGTTCAGTAGCAAGCTTGCAAACAAAATATCAAGGGTTCCCCGATAGGCCTAAAGGCGAAGCAGAATACCTTGGTTTGTTGATGACTCGAGCATTACAGTCACAGGTAAAAGGTTGAGATCAAGCTTGGGATGTGGATGTGAGAACTTGAGCTGTTGGGGGAAAATAGCAAGATACGGGTTTTGGTCTCTGGCCATGGAGATTCATGAAAGTACAGTTTAAGAGCATTAATGGGGCTTTTTTCTTCAAAATAGCAGTCTCCAAATTTATTTAGGAAATTGAACAATTAAATTAAAAAAGAGAGAGTGAGAGAGAGAAATTAACAAGGTCACACCCATCGCACTAGCATCATAAAATTGCGAATAAATTTTATTTTATTTTATTTTTTATAAATAAGTTAACAACTCATTCTTATCCTAATCTCCAATGATTTACTCTGAATATCAATAAACATTTAATCTGAGATATAAGATTTTATCTAAAACTTGATAAAAAGATACTTTTATATGTATATAAAAAAAATTATAAATTTAGTACTAACCCTTCTCCTGGCTACTTTGTAGGCATATAAATCTTTATTTCCTTTTATTTAGTAATATAATAGTAACCAGTTAAATGATACTAAATCTATTATTCACAACAAACGACTTCAGGTCAAAAGTAAGACAAATAAACTCAAAATCGCACAAAAAAAATCAAATTTTCTACAAAACTAAGATGGAGGTCTAGGCTAACCTGGGTTCAATGACTGCTAACTGGGTGGAAACGGAACTGAACAGTCTGTCAAAAACATTAGCTGAGTTTCGCTTCTATTTGGTTCACACATAAGTAAACCCATAATTCATTCGCTTCCACCAGATGACCCAGCTGTAAAAAAGTTTACTGTTTACTGAAAAGGCTAAATCATACAAAAACATAACGATTTCTACTCTGTTCTTTGAGCTACAACTGAGCGGCCATGGTATCAGAGGACAGAGCACAAGCCTCAAGATGATCGTCGATAATAATACCTGCAAAGATATCAGATGACATAAAATTGCTGGAACACACAAAAAACGGCGGGGGGGATACAGGTCTGTGTGAGAGAGGTCATACACGTAGATCTTTATTCCAAAAACAGAAGCATATTTTCGTAGAAGACGTTCAACAGTATACCACTGTGAGCGATCTGTTCCATCTTGATAACCAATACGAGGCATGTGGATTGAGGCTACATGGAAAAGTCAGGAGTTTATGTCAGATAATTCAAATATATATGAAAGAAACAAACAAGAGTAAGAACAAGCTAAGTTCACACAGTCAAAGGCAGTCCCTGAACGTGAACAATCTAAGAATTCTGAAATTTGAATCATTTTTAATGATAACGAAGAAGGTTCTTATGAATAAGAGGACTGCCTCTCTCATCATGTTGATTGTTGCTCACTACTGCTCATGCTCGTCCTGGTTGTGCTTCGCCTATGAAGTTGCTCTATGGACAGATGCATGCCAGCCTGCTAACTATATTTTCACATTGTTGGATGACTACAATAAATTCCAAACAACAAAATCACTTGCATCTCTAAGCATCTACTCTTCATAGCGAGCGAGCAGACCAACTATTTCAATTTTCATTGTTCTTTTTAAAGTTTGCCATTATGATGGAATACAACAGCATCAAAATAAACATTAGAAGAAACATACCTGAATTTTGAGCTGCAGCAAAAGACACCTTGGACAGGCAAGCCTCCAAGTCAGGAATAGAGATCTCACTACGAGGCACTTTGCGCCTGGGATTATAAGATTGTACAACAGCCAAAGCAACCCACCGTGGAGTATCACCTTCCATGTTCTGCCCATCAGTATCCTCTGTGCAACAACAAACAGGTTAAATGAATTTCTTCGGAGAACTATCCATCAATAAGGAGGGGGGGGGGGGGGGGGGGTTACGGGGTTTATCATAGAAACCATTCACATCAGTATGTGAGACAGATCATCAGAACTTTCTGAAAGGAAAACAAGTTACACCAAATAGTGATCTCATTAACCTAGCTAAAGTTTTGCTCATGATCATTCATCGGAACATCAAAGAAAACCAGTCACAGGGAGCTACAAAATTAAATTCGAGTCATTAAGTTCAAGCATGAAGTTATAAAAATAATCCATTTGAAGCAATCTTTTGCACATCAGGAAGAAGCATAGCAAGGAACTTTGAGACCACCAGGGTAACCTATTTGATTAATAACTATACATATGTCATCTCAGCCAGCAGCTAACAGTTCCATGATTAATAAATATTTACTAATCTCAACCACTCCACTCACAGCTACAAGCAAAATTAATTAAATTTAATCACCATAAGCACAGGTTGGATACTGTATTTATAACAGGGAGTGGAGATGGAGATCACTCCCTGGCTAGGCTACTACATTTTCATGTTTGAAATTGCAGATCTAGTCTTCCTTTGTATTTGCTTTTTGCACACTCACTACCTTTTCTTTTCCTTTTTAGTTCTAGAAGGATTGGTCTGCAAGGAACAAAAATATCGGTCACAATTAACATCAACCCCAGTAAGGAACATGAACTGAGGCCTGAAAGTGTGGTGGCAATTGGGATGGCAGTATGAGAACAAAATGAAAATGAAAAAAAAACTATGCATGTTGTAGTGAATATGTTCAGTGATCCTGGAAGGTTAAATTGCCTCTCGTATTTATGCACATCACTTAAAATTTTTGCACCACCATTAATTATTGGAAAAGGCCAAAATGTAAAAATGCAGGAAGAGCGAACAAGAAATCTGACCAATAATTTTTACAAGATGGACATCACCAAGATGAAGGTCCCTAAATTCAGAGGCTCGTTGATATGCAGCAGGGATACTTGAAGACAGTTTGGCCAGTGCATCGAACATTCCTCCATGGCCCCACTGTCCAGACTCATCTACACAACTGCCAAATTAATACCAGAATCAGGCTAAGAGAAAAACTGATGCTTACTAAGCAATATTCACACCCTTGTAACTAGTGCATTCTTTTCCCGTGGAGTAGAGGGATGAGTTCAACTTAGAACATACCAAAACAGGATATTAACAGTTGTGACCATCAATGAGATGATGTCTAACTGCAGACTGAAATTAAATTCCATGGAAATACAAATGACACATTTTCAAATTCCATCTAAGGGAGTGCGAGCTGATTCTTTTTCTTGGATAAGTCCACATAAAAACAACTCTTCCATAGCCAATGTCCCATTTGTAATTGCACCAACTACACGCTGCTTTGAATTGATCAGTTCTAATGTTAAGATTACTATCAAGTAGAAAAGAACGAGCAGAAAGGGATTGGTTTCGTGGTAAAACCTTACTTGTAACTGATAATGATGGGAAAAAATAGATGTTTGTAATTCTTACAGATACCAAATCAGAGTAGGAAACCGAAGAAAGCAATTTCAAGAGTTTCAAAACAAAATTAGAAGTAAGAAACTAACGAAAAGTATCCATTATCATCAATAAGTTGCATGCCACAACAACGAATGAGTAGACTGGAGGGATTTTCTGTATGTCTCCAAGGAATTACCTGAATATGACACTGGGCTCGGACAAGCAGAGCTTATCTGGATGTGTACAATCCCCAACAACAAAATCAACAAAACCTGAGTCTGACAATGCATCCCCATCTACAGGGTAGATGGGATCCCCAACAGATAATGAATGGTATCCAAGGGCCTCCCACTTTGACAACCTTTTCTCCTCTGCCTTTTTCTTTGCAGCCTCAAGATTAAGATACTTATTATCAGGCAAGTTCCTTCTATTTCCCAAATCCAAAACCAGATTTTCATTTGATTGTGATGTTTCCTTGAATTTTTCAACCCATGATAGATATGATGCCTCATCAAGACCAGGATCATAGCTTGCAAGAGCAGATTCTCCTCCACTAACAAAATCAAGTCCTTTTTCTTGACCAATAGGATTGACCTCAAACTTTCTATCATCTTTGTCCAATATCTGGTCACATCGCAGAGCAATTACTTTCTGTGCCAAAGCTTTCAATTCTGAGGCATTTAATTCATTTGATTTTTCATTGTTGACCTCCAAAGGATCAAACCTATGCAACCCAAATATGACAGATCGCAAATCACCATTTTCAATTCCTCCTGTTTCTTTTCTGTCCTCTTCCATGACATCATCTCCTACAACATCATGGCTAAGCTGCAATTTCCTCTTTGCTCTTTGCATAATAACCTACACTCGCACATTTTATATTCAAAATGATAATATGAAAGACATTATTAAACGTTAAAGGTTGAGTTATAAAACCTCACCTCCTCCACAGTATGCCTTGTAACTAAGTTTATTGACAGGACATGGTTCGTTTGACCAATCCTGTGTGCTCGCTGCAAAGCCTGTTTGTCAACCTGAGGATTCCAATCTTGCTCATAGAATATAACCTGTTAATGAATGCAAGTTTAAGAATGTTCAGAACGCCATGTATAACGCCAACCAATTTTTTGAGAAATAATGGAGTCTACTTGGACAACCCATCAAACTCTTTCAAGTTTTCCATGTTACACTTAAAATTCTTTAGATGGAAATAAATATCAGCATATCCAATCCATTCCATTGAAGTTGTTTAAATTAGAAGCAGATGCCACAAGTCTTGTAAAAACCTTCACTTCTTTTATAATCTTATATAGAGCACTGAATTTATTAGCTATTAGAATCATGTAGAACATTAGAAGTCAGTAAGAACCTTTCCAATTAAAGAAGCATCTACATGGCGAACAAAATTTACAGTTCCAACATAAAGCATGAAAGAAATACAGTTATTAACAGAAAATGACAAACAGGAGCTTAAACCGTTACCAAAAGCCAAATCATGTGAGGAAAAGTAAATGGATAAATAAAGAACAAAGTTTCTCCCTTCGCCTCAGAAAATTGCATTTATAAATTTTCCTTGTCAAGGTCGGTATAGAAATGTCTATACATCTTCAAGTCCTGCAAGTTGTATCTGTTTATACTCAGGCAATTGCTTAGAAGTGAGAGAAAGTGAAAAACATGAGCTATTAGCATCAAATTAATTCATCTCAAATATGAGAATGGCTGGCGCACAACTGAATATGTATCATATATAAGTGACATACACATAGCATATTTGTCTCAGAAAACACTGAACCAGCTCTACAGGGAAAAAAGACCACCCACCAAAAACAGAAAACATGTTCTCAAGCAAGAAGAATCAATGAAAAAATCCATCTTTAAACACTGCAGGCAAAGCCCCCTAGTAGATTGCTGATTTGTTTTGGAACTTTATGTGTCACCATTTGTAAGGTTTATTTTCATTTTCCCTTGCCAGCAACTTTTAGCTGATAAAGTGTGTGGTTATTATTGTGATGCCAACTTTTTTCTTTGTTGGGCTTGTCAGAAATTTATTGTACCAAAGTTGGAGCCATTTATGCTTCTTTTTCTCCTTTATTTTTTACAAAATCTTTTTTCTCTCTCTCAACTTGAGGAGCAGGTTAATGAGTTCATATGCCAGATGGTGATTTCTGAAAACTTCAAGAGATAACCCACCGTATCTGCAGCCACGAGATTCAAGCCAACTCCTCCAGCTCTTGTAGATATCATAAAAACAAAAGAGCTATTTTGATCAGATTCAGAACCAGAGCTCCCTGACTGTCCACTAAAACTTCTTATTGCAGCAAAACGCTCCTCAGCTCGAACTGAACCATCAAGACGCTCATATGAATACTTTCGAAGCTCTAGAAAATCCTATATTACATGCCAATTATGTCATTAATAATTGTTCAAAATATACTGACATGCATAAACAAGCAACAAATTCAAACATGTACCTGTAAAATGTCAAGTGTGTGTGTCATTTGAGCAAAGAGAAGCACACGATGTCCAGAATCATGTAGCTTCTCAAGTAGTTGATCCAAAATTATAAGTTTCCCACTGGCCTGAACATGATGTCATAAGATATACAGAGATGACAGCAGATTTCAATTAGTGGAATCAGAGATCAAGATCAGAGGTTTGCACAGGACCCAAAGGAATTAACAAAATCAGAGAGGAAGCAAAAAACTTGCCTCTTTTAGAATAGAAAGTTTAAGCAAGTTTAGGTTTTTTCCCCCCTTTATGCCTCTTCAATTCTTTGTTTTTCAAGCTATATAAATGTGCAACCACTCCAAAATAAGCAATCATTACACATTGCAAAATTATTAGACAGCAAGGATACCTGAAGCTGAAGTCATAAAATCAAGAGGACAGCAGGGACAGCAACAGGTAGGTTTCAAATAGTGAGATCAGAAATGCCGTGCAGAAGGACTGCATCTTTCAAAGCAGAAAATTTAAGCAATTCTTTGTTTGCTTTTAGAGTTATGGGAACAAAGTGAAATCATAGATGCACGACAAGTACTTGCCTCTTTCAGATTTAAACAATTCTTAGTTTTCTTATAGAGTTATGGAAACGTTAGTGAGATCAGAGATATAGCATAAAGGACTGCCTATTTCAGACCAGAAATTTAAGCAATTCTTTGTTTGCTTTTAAAGTTATGGCAAAAAACAAATCATTCAAACCCGGTTTTCATTACTTTTGATATATCAAACAGTTGCAAGATAACAAGACTACATGAAGTTCAAGTTAATTAATACAAAGACATCAGGGGAAAAGGAGTTTTTCATTATCAAAATTGGATATTCAGTATAAAGGTTTGCTTCTTCTATACCAGAAAGTTTACGTGAACACGGTTTTTTTGTTCCTGTTTGTTTCTTTGCTTTCGAAGTTATGGCTACGCACAACTCATTTCAGACTAGCATTTTTAATTTTGGAGATGAAAACAGGTGCTCATTAAAATTTCATATACCACAAAACTAGTAGATGTAGAGGTTACCTTAACTAGGTGTTCACCCTCTTCATATGGCTCAGGCTCAATACCATGAAAGAGGTAAGGGTGGCTGCATGCTTTTCTTAGTTGTATTACCTGGACCAAAGAGACAGAATTAATGGCTGAAACTAACAGAATATTCAAGTCAGAAAAAACATCATTCTATTTCAATTAACTAGAGCAGAAAGGCAGTTTGGCATGGCAAGTTAGCTACAATGAGCAAGTCAAAGAATGAGAAGCTAGTATACCATATTCTGCAGAGATTGATGATTGGAAGCTGAAGAAGACAGTGCAAGAAGTTTTGGAAGCTCCTTCCTCAAAATTGAGGTATAAACTTTCTTTTGCAGGCTGACCAGTGGAGCCATCCTATCAAGACAAATAAAATTTTTAGTCTTTTTAGGAGAGTTCCCATCTTGAAACACCAGATGCTCAGTCTTAATAAGGTAAGACAACTTACACAGTAATCTCAGTCAATGATGGCAGCACTAGGTTTCCACACTCTATAAGCCTAGATTTTGTTCTGCGAAGCATGAAGGATTTCAATATACTTTTTAAAGTCTTGAATTGCCGCTTGACCTTTGTTGCATCATGATCTGTTCAAAAGCAACAGGTTTAACATTCTTGCAAATATGGAAAACCTCAGCTTTTGTTGTATTCAAGAGAATCAACCCAAGATTCACAGCAGAAGCAGACAAAAAGAATTAAATAATAATTTTGAAGCTCATAAACCTTGAAGGAATTGAGAATAACCCAGACGAATGCACATCAATTTTCTGCTTTTTTTTCTGAATCAAAGGCCAATCCCAGGTATAGATTTTAGCTGCAAGGTTTTGCCATAAACTATTGACAGTTCCTTGAAAGAATACGCAACTGTAACTTTCAGAAACACAGAGGAATGATCCCATAACAAGTCCAGATATTATCTCACTTTGTTTCAAAACTCATGACCTCCCTTCTGTAATATTTTAGAAACAATTGGGGGGGGGGGGGGGGGGGCCTAAAAAAAAATATATCGATTTTCAAGATACATTTAATCTAACGGTGAAGCCTTGCACTCTTTAGACAATCATTAATATATTGGTGATACTAGAGATTCATTGAGGGGCCATCAAACCATGTGATCTCCTAAGAAGAATACCAATATCAAGGGGAAAAAATGAGGATATAGAAAATTACAAGAATACAAAGCCTGGTTTCAGGAGAAAGTTGACACTTAAATACACACTTAGACCAAGTAAAAGGATAAATGACCTGATGAAGCATCAGCAGCTTCCCTGAACGTGGAAAGGAACTGATCCAGGGTTCCAAACACCAAAGGCATACAAAAATGCATCAGAGCCCAGAGTTCAGTGAGATTATTCTGGATGGGTGTGCCAGTCATCAACAACCGTCTTGGCATGAGGAACTGGTCTATGAGAACATTATAAAGAACCTGTCCTTATTAAATTTTTTAAACAAAAAAAGAAACTCTTCAAGTCTAGCTCGAGAAGTATAAAAGGAGAGGCACAAAAGCAATTTATAATATAAATATATTTTTTTGTTATTGCACCATGGTAGCATAAATAGCTTGAAACCATAACCAATATAGGAATTTATGTTCACATTTACGAGAAGACACTGTGTGATAGCTTGAACATACGCTCTTTGGATTTTTAAGTCTCTGAGCTTCATCAACTATAGCGTAGTGCCATGGAATCTGTGACAAAAAATCTTGATCCAGTAATGCAATGTCATATGTTGTCAGTAGCACATCAAAAGGCAACAATGATACCTGTAAACAGCCAACATATCTATTTAGATTTTAAAGAACCTCAAACTAGAACCCAGACACATGAAAAAATTTAAGGAACAGGATATACTAACAAATTATATCATTCCAGTTAGTAAATATGCATTACAAGATTCCAAACTCACATCGGATGATGAAGGAATCTCTTTCACATGTTCATGTATTGTCTTGCGCAAAGTGCGCCGGTGTTCTTTCTCACCGACATACCTAAGGACTTTCAGTTTGGGGGTGAATTTGGCTATCTCTGACACCCATCCATCTGTCACACTTAAAGGGCACAACACCACTGCATATAATTGGATAACAAGCAAAATTGTGAATCAAAGTCATTACCAGAATAGATACCCTAAAGTCTTCGAAGTCAAACAAAAGACTTTCTTAACTCACAATATGGTCCAGGTGACTTCTGATGAACTTTCAAATAACTTAAGAAAGAGATGGCTTGCAAGGTCTTCCCTAATCCCATCTGCCAGCAAATATCTTTGATTTCAAAACATAATGAACAGAATCACACTGCCATTGCTATTATCACACTCATCTGTTCTACTTGACTAGATAATGAGGCACGGGAAGATTACTAAAAGTAACGAGAAAAATAAGGACTTCTTTAACCATTGTGTCAGTGATGAGAACGACAAAACTCCATCAGGGTTTCAGCTGTAAATTTAATTACTTCACAAACCCGACAAGATTTTACATTATGTTAGGAGTAAATTCAGTTATAAGAGATGCAACAATCAATTATCCAATACCAAGCCAGTTGCAAAATTCTAAGAGTAAATAATACAGCCCCCCTAAGACCTGGCACTAGTAAACTTTCGAAAAATTCAAAAAAAAAAAGGACATTGAATAACTACAGGGAGATTTATCTGAAGCTTTAATTGACAATTGAAAGCTAGATTTTTTACTTGAAAATTTTTGAGTTTCGCAGGTCTGTGCGATTACCTAAAGGGCCAGGCCATACTCAAATGACAAAAATAATGATGGTCACAAATAATCTCTATATTACTTGATTTTCACACGTTTAAAAGTAAATATCAGGCATCAAGATAAATTTAAGACAATTTCAGGTTTCCTTCAATATAAAGGCTTGAAACCATTCAAGTCCTCAAGCTATGTACCTCATCTCCTGCAAATACAATACCAATTCAAGAGTCACTCTAATGCGCGTTAAAAATAAAACAGCATATAATTAAAGTGAAACCCTAGACTCCTTTTCAAATTCACAAAATTGAATATATCAAATCAGACACCAAGCAATACTGGAAAACCCTGATTTCTTGTATTCTTGAGATTTTCAGTTAGATTTTATCAGATTAAAAAATAGAAGTGAAAAAATAAAATCCTACCGAGGATAACATTAACACCGAGGTGATATCTCTGTATAAGCCACGAGATGCCTTCAAGTTGGTGAGGTTTTAGCGTCGCCGTGACGCCGATTTCTGTGGCGTCAAAAGGCGAAGTTGCATAACCGCTTTCTCCGTGTGATTTCGATTCGATGATCATTGTGGCTGCCGCGAGCCTCTGCTCATAATTCATCCCTCTCGGTCTCTTCGAGGGTAGCCGTTGCTTATCGAAGACTGGCTTGAAGGGGACGCGAGGGAAATAAAAAAAAAAGGGCGGTTAGGTTACGTAATGACGGTTCTAGCCTTGTGAGTAAGCATCAGTTCGTGGGGTTATTCTTGGGATTTTGCGCGGCGTGTATATGGATCGGGAGTCTGCGTGCGTGTCAAGCTAAAGCCAAATATTGACTGTTGAGGAAACTTCTACGTTTGTTTAGTCTTTTCTCTAGTATGTGAAATTTTTGTTCGAAGGATAATGAAATATGACAGTTGTCAGGTTTTGATTTGAAGATTGACTGGGAAATTTTTGGATTATTTGATTATTAAGTTTATTTTGATCAGTTATTTTTATTAGAAAATGATGTTTTTTTAAAATATTATAAGTCTGTTTGATAAAGAAGATAGTTTTCATGTTATGGGAAAAACACATAAATAATACGTTGCTAGTTTTTTTTTTAATAAAAAGGGCTGCATCAATTGATAAATGAGGTCTAATCTTGTTTAATAAGACAATAAAATTAAGAATTTAATGTTGCTTTATTGTATGTATTAATAATCGCATGTGTATAGTAGTATAGTTTGTATCATTTAAATTACTGCAATTTTTTAATAATTTTATTATAAACCACACTTCTAACAATAATTTCAACTAACCACGTAATTTGTCAAACGGTAATTAAAAATGATTCTCTTAAATTTATTTTTATTAAATTATAATTGTAAAAATTAATATAATATCAAACACGCACTAGAATTTACTGAAAAATTAATCAAAATTAATCTAAATTAATATTTTATTCAATTCAATTAGAAAACTCTAATCAAATATTACTTACATGAATTTACTAAAAAATTAATCAAGATTAATCTAAATTAATTTTTTATTCAAATTCAATTAGAAAACTCTAATCAAATATTTTCATCCTAGAATTTAAAAAATCAGGAAATATTAATAACTATGCAAAATATAAAGAATTCACAGTGTAATGATCGGTAACAGCAATTTATCAAAACCAACCGATCGAGTTCATATTTATTTTTCAAATCAGCTTTTCCAAATGATTGGAAAAGAATTTGCTCTCTGTCATGATCCATCCCATTTTTATTGAGTAAAATTTGAGTCGAATTTACCTGGTACATGTAAATAATAAAATAGATCATTTTCAGCAAGGTTAATGAACCTTATTTTAATTGATCAATTTTGGTTTTTATTTTTTCATCATTTAATTAATTAAATTTTTTTATTTATTAGATTTTTTTTAATCTACCATGATAAAATACAAGTAACCGGAAGAGGTGGATAATGTAAGAAACTTCACTTATCTTCGAATTATTTTGGTGAATTTCTAGTACAATTTTTTGGATCGACGGCATGTCCATTACTTGTACCAGCACAACAAACATCAATCAAAATCAGTAATTTTCACTGGTACTATCTTTTCATTTGATTCCATGTGATAAAAAAAAAATTATAATAATGAAATATTTATTGATGGTATTTTTAATTTTTATATTTTTTTAAAAAAATTAAAAAAATTTATTTTTTATTTTAAAATAATTTTTTTTAGTATTTTCATATTATTTTAATGTGTTAATATAAAAAATAATATTTAAAAAATAATATTTTAATATATTTTTAATTAAAAAATATTTTAAAAAACAACTATAATTATACCCTTAAATATCATTCAGGTTTAGAATTTGGGGTTTAATGTACTTTAAAAAATATTTTTTAAATATTTTTAAAATATGTTTTATATATTATTGTTAAAAATAAAATTTTAAAATAATAATAAAAATATTATTTAAAATATTTTAAGAAGTAATTTATCATTATTATTACCAATAATGTACTTAATTTCTTAAAGGGGAGGAAGATTACAGGATAAAGCAAGGTCACGTTGCCGATAATCCCATGAAAATGAAATTATTTTAAAAACAAATAGAGCACGATGCAAAACAAAAATCCCCAAATTAAAAAGTGATAGGCAGACAGGGCCACACAATTCAGCAAGAAAAAAAATAAACAAGTAAAAACCACCATAAAACTGGAGATTCCTTCTCTCCATTCTCGCTGAAGATTAGTTGACAACATTAATTTTGAGTTACTTCTCACAATTAATGTCATCCGGGCCATGCTCCCATGTTCAATTCGTTCACTTACAATAAATTTAATGAGACTGTAAAATTAAGATTTTATTGTATTTATGATGTATTACTAATTGCATGTACACACACGCATACACTCTAATTTGTAACATTTAAATTACTATATATATTTTTAATCATTTTATTATAAACAATACTGTTTTAATTAAATATATAATTTATTTCATTAAATAATAATTAAAAATGAAATTTTATTTTTTATTTTTTAAAATTTTTAATCGTAAAAGTTAATATAGTGCCAAACACGCACTAACTGTTATGTTTTAATTAGAACAATCATATAAAAAAAACTAGTTAAGGTTAATTAAGTTTTATTGGATTAATATTTTATCCAATTCATTAACATGGATCAAACTTTCTCATCCTGGATTTTTCAAATCAACCTGTCATCCAGGCTCCAAAAAGATATAGAATTCAAAGTATAATAATCGGTAACAGCAATTTATCAAGACCAGCCGAGTTCGTATTTATTTTTCAAATCGGCTATTTTATTAACTTTAAGTTATTTCATGCTTTTCCAAATGATTGGAAAAGGATTTGCTATCTGTCATAATTTATCCCATTTTTAATGGAATAAAATTCGAGTCGAATTTACTTGGTACACGTGAATAATAAAATAGATAATTTACAGCACGGTTAATGAAACTTATTTTAATTGATTTTTATTTTTATATTTATTTTGTTAATTTTTATTTTTTTCAATTAATTTTTTTTATTTATCAAATCTATTCCTTATTATTTATTTTAAATAATTAAAAAAATAATTTTTTTAAATTTTTTTATTTATCAAATTTGATCTATTTATTTATTATTTATTTTATTTAAAATAATCTATAAAATTATATTTTTTTTAATTTCATCTTTCTTTATCTTGTTTATCTATCATATCCAGTCAACATTCTTTTAATAAACTTAACAAAAAAATTAAAAAATTATTTTTTCAGTTTATTTTCTAAAATATAACAAAACATTTAAAAATATCTTTCAATTTATTTTTTATGACATTATCAAATATTAAAAAATAATTTAATTTTTATAAATTCACTTTTTATTATAAAATAATTTTTTAAAAAAATATTTTTTAACCAGTTTAAAACTAAGAATTACAAATTACTCTTTTTATGATCATTTGCTAGTATACATGTCTATATGTACTAGTTACAGCATAGGTGTATTATAAAAATTATGGTATTGAGATTATATAATTTTAATTATTTATTAGTAATTTTATTTGTTAGTATTAAACTTCTAATATAGTAGTTTCTTGTTGATTTTTTAATACATATTTTTTGCAAGGTAAACATAAATCATTTACTATTCATCATCCAACATTTTCATCTCATACTAGAGCGAGAGCTTGAATTAAAACATATCTTAAAAAGATAAAAATGAAAAAATCTAATCCCTTTAAATCTCTAAAAAAACAGAGGAATTATATCCAAGAGTCATCAAGTTCAGATGGGCAATCCTTTCGAGAAAATGGAGGGGTACCAAACTTTCTGAAAGGAGTGGACCAGTAAAAAGCCTAATTTTCCTACCATTCGCATCCAGAGCAGGAAACATTCCGAGCCGAGAATCGACTGGTGTCTCGCCAATAAAAAAGTACAGTATTTCTAGCTTCAGAAACATGGTCGAATAATATTCAAATCAAAGTCTGCTCACTCGGAAGCCCATGCACATATATATTCTGAATGTTTTTAAATCGGTAGTGTCGAACAAGGGCTCAAGTTGAAGATGTGCTCATTAGATTCCACAATAGCTGGCCAAAGCAGAGGATGCGCCCCTTCTTGTCATTGTACGTACAATATCATGCCAACAACACCAGAGAGTATCAAACTCCTCATCATTGTCTTTGTTAGTGCCTTGATTGAATATTCTTCTCAGCACAAATGAGCTCGACCCTCTAGAAAATTACTATAGTTGCCATTATCGTAGAATCATTGAACTCCCTCACCGACCCTTTTAGGATCTGATCTATTGGCATACTCGACCGGCAATGACTTGGGGATCATCCTCGACATCAATTAATCAACAACCTTAAGCTTCAACGGTTCTGAAATAAATTATTATAATATGTACTAGAAAGAAAATGTGTTTTCAATTGTAAATAGTATAATTGTTGTCAAACTTTTACTGTAGTGGTGGCTAAATTATAATTTTTGTTTTTTCAAATATTTTTTATTTATTTACACTGGTATTTTATCATTTTATACCTTTGTTGGTGTTTACAATCACTTTTATTTGAAAAAAAATAATATTATTTAGTAGTAAGA
This sequence comes from Populus euphratica, assembly GCF_000495115.2. Lineage (NCBI taxonomy): Eukaryota > Viridiplantae > Streptophyta > Magnoliopsida > Malpighiales > Salicaceae > Populus > Populus euphratica. The sequence goes on from NW_011499846.1 coordinate 2,878,551, forward strand.
GATTGGTTTTGGTTGTTTTTATTTAATCAATTTTAATAATTTTTTTAATCCATTATCAATTATATCTCTATATAAATTTAAATTTCTACATATTTACTGAAAATTACAATTCAACAATAAAATTAACAAAACAAAAATAAACTTATAAATAAATTATTATTTATTTTATCACAAAACATAGAGTAACAAATTTAATATAAGTTTCATCAATTTACAAACAAATGTAATTTAATAAAATCTAAAACAAATCATAACATATACAAATCATAAATTCATATAACAAAATTATATAAGAAAAAAACTATAAAATAAATAAATACACAAACCAAAAAAATATACCAGAAAACTTAAAAATTATGCTCAAATAAAAAAAATATAAATTTGTATCTAAAAAGACGCCCCCCCAAAAAAAAAAACAAGTTCTTTTAAATAAACATTTTTTAATTTTTTTTACCAGGGATTGAAAAGGAAAAATGATAGAATAAATAAAACGTTGAAAAAGGTGATATTTTCATTAGTTATTTAGTAGAAAGAGAAAAAATCTAGACTCGTAAAAACTAAATGAAATATTGGTTTAAAATTGTGGGGTAGAAGTGGAAAAGACAAGATAAAAAAATATAATCATATTTTCCAGCACAGCTTAGTGGCTATGATCAATAATAACTTGCTGCCATAGCCAAGCACTTCGGAATTCCAAGCACCACAGAGCAACTTGGAGCCTATGACCCATGAGTTTATTAATTTTTATTTCCCCTGTTAGACCCTCCAAGCTCATCAAAGCAGAGCATGGGAAACTAAAAAAGTGGAGGATAACATGAAGGGGTAAAAATCTCTTGCCATCACGCCATTTATATATAGATAGATGCTCTTAGCACAAGTTAAAAGAACAGACGAGAAAATTATATAAACGAGACAATGTGTCTGCCATTCAATGTCCAAATTTCTTAATGGCCTCCACCATGGCCCCACCAGCAAACCTGACTCCCCATTAACATATTGGAAGATCTACCTTAAACCATGCAGCAACATGTTAATGGTGGAGGAGAAGCTGTGCTCATCAGATTCCACAATAGACGGCTGAATTCTAAAGCAGAGGATGCGCCTCTTGTTGTTGTTGTCTGGGTAGTATCATGCTCACAACACCAGAGAGTATCAAACTCCTCATCATTCTCTTTGTTAGTGTCTTAATTGAATATTCTTCCCAGCACAAATAAGCTCAAACCACTAGAAAATTACTATAGTTACCATTATTGTAGAATCATTGACTTTCTTCGCCGATCCTTTTAGAATCTAATCTATTGGCATACTTAGCCAACAATGACTTGGGGATCATCCTCAACGCCAATTAATCAGCAACTTTAAGTTTAACATACATACTCGAAAGAAAATGTGTTTTCAATTGTAAATAGTATAATTGTTGTCAAACATTTTTAATATAGTGGTAGCTAAATTATAAATTTTGTATTTTTTTATTTACACTAGTATTTTTTTATTTTACTAGTATTTTATTATTTTACGCTTGTCGGGATTTACCATCACTCTAACATTGTCCATAATTTTTTGGTGTATACTAAAAGAATGTTTCTATTGATATATTTATGGATACATTTTAATGTCAAGTTAATTCTATCATTAGAAGTTACATATCATTCTATTTTTTATTTTATTTTTTTATTATTATAACTCTCTATATATATCAATATAATATTTTTATTAATGAGTACTAATAGATATAATGATGAAAAATTTTATTGATAAAATTCACTGTAATTTATCAATTTAAAATTTTCATTAATATTTCAATTTATATATTTAAAATTTCTAGTAATAAATTAAAAACCAACTACATCAATGCTATTACATCAATTAAATTTAAATTAGACAAATTAGATTTTATGTGAGACATTATGCTTGGTTAAATTTAAGTCAACAAGGTACAAGTCTAATCAACTTAGAATTACTGATGCTACAAATCATATCAATATGGTACAAACTATGTTAATTAGGTTAAATCAATTATGTAAAAGGTTGTTATCAGCATTGAATATCTAACCCTGCGTTAAAGTAGGAATTAATTGATTTTAAATCAATCAAGTATAAGTTAACTAAGCTAGTAACCAGTTACATCAACTAGATATAGATTAAACCAACTAGGTTTTATATGAGAAATTAGGGCTTGACTAAATTTAAATCAATAAGTATAAGTTAAAATTATTAAGAATCATTGATGATACAAATTGCATTAACTAGATACAAACTATATCAATTAGGGTTTATATGAATTATACAAACCGTGGTTATGCTTCATTCTTGCTTCAATTATACAAAACGTGGTTAGACTTTGTTCTTGCTCCTATCCATTTATCAACATTGAACTTCTAACCCTGTAGTTTAAATCCCCCCAGACCATCCTAGTTTCTATGTATATATATATATGTCTCAAATTTATCTCAAAGTATTATACAGGTACTTGTCAAAAATAATTTTTATTTAAAAATATATTTTTATTTTTATTTTTAATATCAACACATCAAAATTATAAAAACACATTAATTTAATATTTTTTTAAGATAAATACACTTGTAAAAGGCATCTAAAAAAACCCCCCAAGTTCTTTTAAATAACCATTTTTTGGTTTTTTAATTTATAATTTTTTTTTACCAGATATTAGAACATTTACAGGGATTGAAGAAGAAAAATGATAGAATAAAATAAAAAGTTGATATTTCCATTAGTTATCTAGTAGTGAGATAAAAAAAAAATGAAATACTGGTTTAAAATTGTGGGGGTAGAAGTGGAAGAGACAAAATAAGAAAATATAATCATAGCTACGATCAATAATAAACTTGCTGTCATAGCCAAGCACTTCGGAATTCCAAGCACCACAGAGCAACTTGGAGCCAATGGCCCATGAGTTTATTAATTTTTATTTCCCCTGTTAGACCCTCCAAGCTCATCAAAGCAGAGCATGGGAAACTAAAAAAGTGGAGGATAACATGAAGGGGTAAAAATCTCTTGCCATCACGCCATTTATATATAGATAGATGCTCTTAGCACAAGTTAAAAGAACAGACAAAAAAATTATATAAACGAGACAATGTGTCTGCCATTCAATGTCCAAATTTCTTAATGTCCTCCATCATGGCCCCACCAGCAAACCTGACCCCCCATTAACATATTGGAAGATCGACCTTAAACCAAGTAGCAACATGACTGGGAAATCCTATATATATTCGAACCCCGCGACACCTTAATCATCACACCCCTTCAAGGAAAAAAAAGCGTATCTTACATACTCGCTTTCAAAAATCCTTGGCTTAAAAAACAATGCAAGCAAGACCATACCATATAGTTTCCACGAGTTTTTCTTCACCAAGTAAATTCCTTCGATTTCATCGGACTCCATCGCCGGCTAGGATTAAAATACCCAGAGTCATATCCATTTCCATCCCGGATACCACTGACCATGCCTCAAGCAGTGTATCCCTGGACATTATAGATGACCCCGTGGCTGCCTTTTGGGACTACCAATTCTTATTCATGTCACAAAGGTCAGAGACAACCGAGGCAGTAACACTTCGAGTCGTTGATGGAGCAGTCCCATCTGATTTCCCATCTGGCACGTATTATCTAACCGGTCCAGGGCTATTTACAGATGATCATGGTTCCACGGTGCACCCTTTGGATGGCCATGGATACCTCAGAGCATTTAGTATTGATGGAGTCGACAAAGAGGTCAAGTTCATGGCTAGGTATGTAAGAACAGAGGCTCAAGTCGAGGAACACGATCCAGAGACTAACACGTGGCGGTTTACACATCGTGGTCCGTTTTCTGTGTTAAAAGGAGGCAAGAGACTTGGTAATACCAAGGTGATGAAGAATGTGGCAAATACCAGTGTGTTGAGGTGGGGTGGTAAGCTATTGTGTTTGTGGGAAGGTGGGGATCCTTATGAGATTGAACTAGGGACGTTGGATACTACTGGAAGATTTGATATGATCAACGGACGTGATTCATCGATGGATAATAGAAGTAATGATCGTGATACAAGGGATATAGCAGCTGGATTATTAAAGCCAATCTTACACGGTAAGTGTTTCTGCTCTTGGCAAGTTGATTAATATTTAATTATGATCAAAGAAAATAATTATCATTTATATACTAAATTAGAAGGTGTTTCCATCAATATTATTCTTTTATGTAAAAGGAGTAAGATGATCATTTTCATCACCAAAAAAGAAAATCACTCGAAAAGAAAATCCCGATCATTTTCATCACAAAAAAAGAAAAAAGAAAATCACTCGAAAAGAAAATCCTAATTAACATTTGTTTTTGTCTACTGATGCATAGTAAATAATAAAAAAAGAATTTTATTTCTAATCTCATGCCATTTTTTTTTTATAGAAGGTGCAAGCATATAATTAACACTCTACATAGTTTTTAATTTTATTTTAACCACTAGTTTACTTGATTTGGTGAGATAGTCTTAATTCCACTTGACAAAATAGCTTCCAAAATCTTTAGGTAAAAAATGGTGCGAACCTTTTAAACTCAAATTGAGCTAAATGGTTAAAAATCGTATTAATCTCTATATTTCAACACTCAGTTCCTCTTTTGTTTTTAGTTACCAAGAATATGTTGATTTAACGCTTCGGATATAATTGAAAAGGTAATAGATCTGTTAATAAATTAATTATTAAACTTGGTAAAATATTTTTCTTTTAAAAATTAATTTAATATTTTTAAAAATAAAACATACTTTTAATAACTGAAAATAAAAATTATCATGCTCTGAGATGCATCCACTTGGAGACCTGACAGAGAAATCATCTTCTTATAATAAATTGAAAATCATTTATAAGAAATCTAGAAGACAGCTTGGTACAGTATGGACACATTGTCGAACATCCTCGTAAATATATTCTCTGATTCTTAAATTCCAAAGGCATGCGACAAATCCTTGCCGAACGAGTCACAGTTACCAATGCCTCGGACGTTCCAAGAAACCATGAATACACAGAAAATGTCTCTGTCTATTCTTGCGTAGTATGTCAGTTTTCGTTCCAGATTCAGTCTTTGATATATGTTTAAAGATTTAATTAATTCTTATATTTTATATTATTTCCTAATTATTATATATATTTTCATTTAACTTAATAAAAACGAGAATAGACGGCTAAACTCTAAAGCAGAGGATGCGCCCCTTCTTGTCGTTGTCTGGGCAGTATCATGCCAACAACACCAGAGAGTATCAAACTCCTCATCATTGTCTTTGTTAGTGCCTCAATCGAATATTCTTCCTAGCACAAATTAGCTCAAACCGCTAGGAAATTACTATAGTTGCCATTATCGTAGAATCATTGACCTCCCTCGCCGACCCTTTCAGGATCTAATCTACTGGCATACTCAACCGACAATGACTTGTGGATCATCCTCAACGTCAATTAATCAGCAACTTTAAACTTTGGCAACTGCATGACTTACTCTAAAAAATCCTATATATATATTCGAATCCCATGACAGCTTATCACACACCTCCAAGAAAAAGAGAGAGAGAGGTATCTCACTCGCTCCCCAGAAACCTTAGCTCAAAGAAATAACAATGCAAGCAAGACCATGCCATATAGTTCCCATGAATTTCCCTTTACCGAGTAAACTCCCTCGATTTCATCGGACCCCATCGCCCGCTAAGATCAATATACCTAGAATTATATCCATTTTCACCCCGGATACCACCGATCATGTTTCAAGCCGTACATCCCTTGACACGATAGTTGATCCCGTAGCTGCCTTTTGGGACTACCAACGCTTCGAGTCATCAATGGAGTAGTCCCGTGTCACAAAGATCAGAGACAATCAAGGCAGTAACGCTTCGAGTCATCAATGGAGTAGTCCCATCTCATTTTCCATTCGGGACGTGTTATCTAACCGGCCCAGGGCTATTTACAGATGATCATTGTTCCACGGTGCACCCTTTGGGTGGTCATGTATACTTTAGGGCATTTAGTATTGGTGGAGTCAACAGAAAGGTCAAGATGATAGCTAGGTACGTAAAAAAAGAGGCTCAAGTTGAGGAACATGATCCAGAGACTAACACGTGGCGGTTTACACATCGTGGCTCGTTTTCTGTGTTAAAAGGAGGCAAGATACTTGGTAATACCAAGGTGATGAAAAATGTAGCAAATACTAGTGTATTGAGGTGGGGTGGTAAGTTACTGTGTTCGTGAAAAGGTGAGGATCCTTATGAAATTGAACTAGGAAAGTTGGATACTACTGGGAGGTTTGATATGAACAACGAATATGATTCATCGATGGATAATAGAAATAACGATGGTGATACATGGGATGTAACTGCTGGATTTTCGAAGCCAATCTTTATGGTATGTGTTTTTGCTCTCGACGAGTTGATTAATCTTCATTTATACACTAAAGTAGAAGGTGTTTCCATCTTTATGTAAAAGGAGTAAAGTAATCATTTTCATCACAAAAAAAAAGAAAAAGAAAATCACTCGAAAAGAAAATCCTAATTAACATTTGTTTTTGTTTAATGATTCATAGTAAAATAATAATAAAAAATTATTTCTAAACACATGCATTTTTGCATTTTTTTTTTATAAAAGTTGGAAACATTTAATTAACACTCTACATAGTTTTTAATTTTATTTTACTCACTAGCTTACTTGATTTGGTGAAATATATAGTCTTAATTCCACTTGACAAAATAGCTTCTAAAATCATTAGGCAAAAAATGGTGCGAACCTTTTGAGCTCAAATTGAGCTAAATGGTTAAAAATCGAAATATGGTTAAAAATCCTTGAATTTTTAAGGAACTAAAAAGGAGTCCCTTTGATTGAAAACGCCCCGTATTAATCTCTACATTTCAATATTTAGTTCCTCTTTTGTTTAGTTACCAAGAATATGTTGATCTAACGCTTCGGATATAATTGAAAAAGTAATAGATCTGTCAATAAATTAATTATTAAACTGGGTAAAATATTTTTAAAAAGAACAATTTAATATTTTTTAAAATAAAACACACTTTTAAAACATAACTGAAAATAAAAATTACCATGCTATTAAATACCCACTAAAAATATAGTAACTAATTTATTATTATTTTTTAAAAAAGCACATGAATTAAATTATAGTTTATTTAATAATTCTCAACTCAACAGACCTTCTGAGATGCATCCACTTAGAGACCTGACAGAGAAATCATCTTCTTATAATAAATTGAAAATCATTTATAGGAAATCTAGAAGACAGATGGGTTGTTGGATTTTATGATTAATAATTAAGACTTAAGAGAGTGTTTTAAACGAATTCTAATTTTATTTCTAGATATTTTTAAAAGATATTTTTTAAAATAATTTTAATTTATTAATGTTAAAAATAGAAAAAAATAAGAAATGTTTTTTTTTTAAACACCGTATAACACACTGTCAAACATCCTCGTAAATATATTCTCAGATTCTTAAATTCCAAAGGCATGCAACAAATCCTTGCCGAACGAGTCACAATTACCAATGCCTCGGACGTTCCAAAAAACCATGAATACACGGAAAATGACTCTGTCTATTCTTGTGTAGTGGGTCAGTTTTCGTTTTAGATTCAGTCTTTGATAGATGTTTAAAGATTTAATTAATTCTTATATTTTATATTATTCCCTAATTATAATATATATTTTCATGCCACTTAATAAAAATGAGAAAACTACAATTTGAGCGTTCAGTTTTTAGAATAAAGAGACAAGAAATTAACCGACAGCATGTAGTTTATTCTCATTAATATTCAGGGTGGTATAGGATATAGGAAGATTCGGGGTGAGCATTTACTGAATTATGAATATTTTTTTTTAAAGTTTACATGAACTAAGGATATATTAGGGTGGCTAAAGATGACTACATCAAATTAAATTTTTTCTACTAGTACGGATTTTGTTGATAGATTAAAGGAAATTGCAGAGGTTTATATATTAATGTTTGTGTTTTTGCTGACTATAGGAGTGTTTTTCTCTTCTTCTGAAAAATTACTTGCACAGGAGTGTTTAAAATGCCACCAAAGAGATTGTTGTCCCATTATAAACTCGATGCTAAAAGGAACAGACTGATTACTGCTTCATGCAATGCCGAGGACATGCTACTGCCCCGCAGTAATTTTACTTTTTATGGTAAATAATGTTGAGAATGGCAGTAATTTTATGCTGAAATTTTATGGAATTGATTAAGCTAAATTAATTGCATGAATTTAATATACTTTATATTATTAAAATAACAAGCTAAATTATTAAATAATAAATAACTATTCCAATCAAATAGTTTAAATTTTTAAGTTGGGTTTCAAAATATGATTTATATTATTATTTAACACATCGTTTTTTGAATTTAAATTTACACAAGTTCACACTAACTTATGTTTAATTTTTTATTACATAAATAAGAATAATGAAATTTAAACTCATGATCACTTAATTATTACATAAATAAAAATAATAAGATTTATATTCATGATGAGATTCAAATTCATGATCATTTATAATTTTTTTACTATATAAATAAAAATTATAGAGATTCAATCTTATAGCCATTTAATTATTAAGACTTTAATATCATATAAAAAAATCAATTCAACTCAAAAGCTCAATACCTGATTGCTCCTGCCAATAGTCATATGTTTGTTTCAAAAATTAAACAATACATGAGTAAGCATGAGCTAATTCAAACTATGAAACTACAAATGACTCATTAAATCATTTATAGTTTATCAAATGACTCATTAAATCATTTATAGTTTTTTTAATGATATTTGCTATAATTCTAGTAATTCTAGAGCTAATATATGCAATAAACCCTGACTTTTAAAAGAGATATATTTATTAGAAAAAAGATTGACATGGGTTCTCTCCGTTACTCTAATACATGTTAAAGAATCCTTTTAACTTAATATTTTAAGTTTTTAAATAAAATTTAAAGTATAATTTATATTATTTTCTAACATTAAACATATTATATGTTTAATAAAATGTAATAAAATGCTGTAAAGCTACCTGCACCTCTTGAAAGGAATTTCTATACACTGCACAAAATAATGTCTTGAGAACCTAATTGACGGTGTAAAAATAAATAAAAATTTAAGATAAAGTAGCCGATAGCAGACAAGTGGGCAGTCCTCTAAAAATTAATGACACCAGGGCCCAATTATAAAACATGATATTGAGCCCATCAAAGAAAAATAAACCTACACAGGCTAGAAGCCCGTTCACTATAATTATTCAAAGTTAAAAAAGCCCACAACTATAAATGCCGCAGTGCATTGGCCAGAATGGCAGTACTCCTCCCTCCATTTCTCCTTCCTTCCCCTAACTCACCAAAAACCCTCCGATTTCAAAACTGAAAACCCTAGACAATTAATTTCATAGAGACAGAAAGAGAGAGCCTCAACAATGTCAGGCTTCCCCTTCTCCTCTTCCTCTTCACAATCCTCTCCTTTCTCCCTTTCCACCGGATTCTCATTCGGATCTTCCTCCGCTCCCTCCACCACCACCACACCCCCTCCCTTCGGCTCCAACACCTCCTCCGCCCCTGCCACCGGATTCTCATTCGGATCTTCCTCCGCTCCCTCCACCACCACCACACCCCCTCCCTTCGGCTCCAACACCTCCTCCGCCCCTGCCACCGGATTCTCATTCGGATCTTCCTCCGCTCCCTCCACCACCACCACACCCCCTCCCTTCGGCTCCAACACCTCCTCCGCCCCTGCCACCGGATTCTCATTCGGATCTTCCTCCGCTCCCTCCACCACCACCACACCCCCTCCCTTCGGCTCCAACACCTCCTCCGCCCCTGCCACCGGATTCTCATTCGGATCTTCCTCCGCTCCCTCCACCACCACCACACCCCCTCCCTTCGGCTCCAACACCTCCTCCGCCCCTGCCACCGGATTCTCATTCGGATCTTCCTCCGCTCCCTCCACCACCACCACACCCCCTCCCTTCGGCTCCAACACCTCCTCCGCCCCTGCCACCGGATTCTCATTCGGATCTTCCTCCGCTCCCTCCACCACCACCACACCCCCTCCCTTCGGCTCCAACACCTCCTCCGCCCCTGCCACCGGATTCTCATTCGGATCTTCCTCCGCTCCCTCCACCACCACCACACCCCCTCCCTTCGGCTCCAACACCTCCTCCGCCCCTGCCACCGGATTCTCATTCGGATCTTCCTCCGCTCCCTCCACCACCACCACACCCCCTCCCTTCGGCTCCAACACCTCCTCCGCCCCTGCCACCGGATTCTCATTCGGATCTTCCTCCGCTCCCTCCACCACCACCACACCCCCTCCCTTCGGCTCCAACACCTCCTCCGCCCCTGCCACCGGATTCTCATTCGGATCTTCCTCCGCTCCCTCCACCACCACCACACCCCCTCCCTTCGGCTCCAACACCTCCTCCGCCCCTGCCACCGGATTCTCATTCGGATCTTCCTCCGCTCCCTCCACCACCACCACACCCCCTCCCTTCGGCTCCAACACCTCCTCCGCCCCTGCCACCGGATTCTCATTCGGATCTTCCTCCGCTCCCTCCACCACCACCACACCCCCTCCCTTCGGCTCCAACACCTCCTCCGCCCCTGCCACCGGATTCTCATTCGGATCTTCCTCCGCTCCCTCCACCACCACCACACCCCCTCCCTTCGGCTCCAACACCTCCTCCGCCCCTGCCACCGGATTCTCATTCGGATCTTCCTCCGCTCCCTCCACCACCACCACACCCCCTCCCTTCGGCTCCAACACCTCCTCCGCCCCTGCCACCGGATTCTCATTCGGATCTTCCTCCGCTCCCTCCACCACCACCACACCCCCTCCCTTCGGCTCCAACACCTCCTCCGCCCCTGCCACCGGATTCTCATTCGGATCTTCCTCCGCTCCCTCCACCACCACCACACCCCCTCCCTTCGGCTCCAACACCTCCTCCGCCCCTGCCACCGGATTCTCATTCGGATCTTCCTCCGCTCCCTCCACCACCACCACACCCCCTCCCTTCGGCTCCAACACCTCCTCCGCCCCTGCCACCGGATTCTCATTCGGATCTTCCTCCGCTCCCTCCACCACCACCACACCCCCTCCCTTCGGCTCCAACACCTCCTCCGCCCCTGCCACCGGATTCTCATTCGGATCTTCCTCCGCTCCCTCCACCACCACCACACCCCCTCCCTTCGGCTCCAACACCTCCTCCGCCCCTGCCACCGGATTCTCATTCGGATCTTCCTCCGCTCCCTCCACCACCACCACACCCCCTCCCTTCGGCTCCAACACCTCCTCCGCCCCTGCCACCGGATTCTCATTCGGATCTTCCTCCGCTCCCTCCACCACCACCACACCCCCTCCCTTCGGCTCCAACACCTCCTCCGCCCCTGCCACCGGATTCTCATTCGGATCTTCCTCCGCTCCCTCCACCACCACCACACCCCCTCCCTTCGGCTCCAACACCTCCTCCGCCCCTGCCACCGGATTCTCATTCGGATCTTCCTCCGCTCCCTCCACCACCACCACACCCCCTCCCTTCGGCTCCAACACCTCCTCCGCCCCTGCCACCGGGTTCT
>NW_011499846.1:2890251-2911351 GCF_000495115.2 Populus euphratica
CCGCCCCCTCCACCACCACCACAGCCCCCTCCTTCGGCTCCAACACCTCTTCCGCCCCTTCCTTGTCCCTTTCCTCCTCTAATACCTTCACCTCCACTCCCTCTTCCACCCTGTCTGGCTCATCAGCTTCAACTTCTTCCCCATTCTCCTTTGCAACAGCCTCATCCTCCACAAGTACAACTCCATCCCTGTTTGGCTCTCTCTCTGCCTCCTCCATTTCCCCTAATCCCTTGTTTGGCTCCGCTTCTTCTTCTACGGCAAACTCAAGTTCCTCCTTTGGCACAACTACTTCATCATCATCAGCACCCGCTCCTTCGCCTCTGTTTGGAACAAGTACAGGCTCATCCTTGTTCGGAACAACTTCATCCTCAGTCTTGTTTGGCTCAACCTCCTCCTCCACAACTTCCGCTACGCCGCTGTTTGGCACAAGCTCACCCTCGCCCTTGTTTGGCTCAACTTCCTCCACAACTACTTCTGCTTCGCCTCTGTTTGGCACAAGTTCACCCTCTCCCTTCTCTGGATCAACTTCCTCCACAACTACTTCGGCTTCGCCTCTGTTTGGCACACGTTCACCCGCTCCCTTGTTTGGATCCACTTCCTCCACAGCTACTTCCGCTTCTCCTCAGTTTGGAACGGGTGCCTCTTCTACTCCATCCTCATTCGGCACACCTTCATCCGCATCAAGTACAGGTTCATCCTTGTTTGGCAACTCTCTGTCCACCACAAGTTCTGCGCCGTCTCTGTTTGGATCATCATCATCATCATCATCTACTGCTTCAACCAGCAGCACCACTACTAATTTGTATGGTTCTTCATCTTCTTTCTCTAATGCAAGCTCTGCTCCAAGCTTCTCTACCGGATTTTCTTTCCCAAAAACCACTACAGCTTCAGCACCGACTACTGCTAGTACTGCTGCTATCGCATCCACGCCAGCTCCTTCAACGACAACTTCTTTCTCGTCTACCGGATTTTCTTTCCCAAAAACCACTACAGCTTCAGCAACGACTACTGCTAGTACTGCTGCTATCGCATCCACGCCAGCTCCTTCAACGACAACTTCTTTCTCGTCTACCGGATTTTCTTTCCCCAAAACCACTACAGCTTCAGCACCGACTCCTGCTAGTACTGCTGCTATCGCATCCATGCCAGCTCCTTCAACGACAACTTCTTTCTCGTTTGGGACGCAGCCATCAGCGCCTTCACAACCTTCATTATTTGGCAACGCAGCCTCTTCGTCATCGGTGAAATCCACAACTGTATCGCCGTTGTTTTCTACAGTTACTACTACGACTGCTTCAACTCCAGCTAGTGGTGCTACTGAAGTTACTTCTACTAGTACTAGCAGTACTACTTCGGGGTTGAGTTTGCCTGCATTTGGTATGACTTCAGGAACTACAGCTGGGACAGGTGCTGCTGCGGCTTCTTCTGGCTCTGCGGGGTTTTCTTTTTCAGGTTTTCCTTCTGCTACAACTAGTGTGGCTGCGTCTTCAGGGACTACTGCTAGCTCGTTTACTGGATTTTCATTGTCCAATATATCACCGGCGCCTACTTCAAAATCACAAACTCAACCGGCTAGTAGTTCTGCGCCTCTACTCAGTGAGTGTGTTAATTTTATTTATTCTTTCTATTTTTGTTTATTATTGGAATTTGGGAGAAAGTAGATGGTAATGGTGTTTCTTAAATTGAATTGATATGCATGTGCCCTTCTGTTTGCTTATGCGTTCTGTTAGATAAGTTGTATATATGCTGGATTGCAAAATGAAGTAGGTGATGTTCCTGTCACATTTGGTTGCTACAGAAAAAATTGAATCACATTCTTTGTTTTCATGCTAGCAAAACGGACATCAAACAACCCTTGAACCTTAGAAAACTTTCCTTTTCCCATCTTATTTTCAGGGGAATCTTTATTCTTGGGGGTTTTATACATGTATGTTCTAGATTTATTCTCCCACTAGTTAAATATGACTTCCTCGTTGAACTTCAATTAGTCAAGTAGTGGTTATTCGCCATTAGGTTCTCACGGAATTCATTTTCAGGTGTCCCTGCTTCAACTGCTGCACCTACAACAACTTCCAGCACTACTGCTCAGACATCATCGCTTGGTGTGGCTTCCACTAGTGGGTCTGTATGCTTAGTCTTGGTGGCAATTTTTTTTTCTCCAACATTTTTCTAGTATCTAAAACACCTATCATTGTTTATGTTGATAGTTACTAAAAGTAAAAAATATAATTTCTGTCATCTTTGTCTGTAAGAATTTTAGCTAGACACTTTATTTTCCAGATTTTGATTTGTATATTACATTCTGTTTCTCAAGTTCTGCAATTGGTTTCCTTTTTAACTCTATAATTGAAATATATTGAAAAAAATGAAGTTTCTCTAAGGTATTTAACATGTTTTGATTAATTGATTTGTTCTCTCATGCTTCCCCTTATCCTACAGGACAAGTTCAAGTGTTAGCACTGCCTTAACTGCTACACCAAAATTGCCGTCTGAGATTACAGGGAAGACTGTTGAGGAGGTACTTCATGTTTCATCTATTCTTCTCGCTGCACCTTAGTCCCTTGGGTGATACAAATGTGTTATATATCTCTCTGTGCACATGTACTGGAGAGTTATTATCCTGTGATGTAGTTTTTATGATCTACCTTATTTTACAATGACAAATATATATCACTAGCTGTCCTCTGGCAAGAGGAGAATGAAAGAGCAGAAAAAGACAATATTTATCCACCACAAAAATAGGAAAATTCCATTTAGGATTGATATGACAAGTTTGCTTACCAGTTTCATGTTTATTCATGAATTTCTTTTCTCATATTCTGTATTTTAATGAAAGGAAGAGAGATATATGAATGTGAATTTTATGCCTCTAGGATCTAATGTTGCTACGTTTAACCCACCACTCCCCAACTATCTTGTAATCTTAGTACTGTTATTGGGCCTATTTACATTTTAGGCCCTTTTGTTCTCTGTTACTTTGTTAATTTGTTCTAAACATGCATGTAATTTATTTTCTTTGAAGATCATCAAAGAGTGGAATGCTGAGCTGCAAGAGCGTACTGGGAAATTTCGGAAGCAAGCTACTGCCATAGCTGAGTGGGATAAAAGGATCTTGCAAAATCGTGATGTTCTTCTTCGGCTTGAGGTAAATGTAATTATAATTTCTTTGCAAAAGAAATCCTATTTTTCAATGAGATAACATAATTTTAGTATCCTCATGTGCCTTGTGGATGTTATCAAGTGACAAAGTCATACCATCTTATTTGTTTTGATACAAGAATAACTATTATCATTCCTTACATTTGAATTAACTGTTTTAAACTGAGTTATGTTTCTGATTTATGAAAACCGAGTTATAATTTTTTGTTCAGATTGAAGTGGCAAAAGTGGTTGAGACCCAAGCTAATTTGGAGCGAAAGTTGGAGTTAATTGAGACTCATCAACAGGAGGTATTTTAGTATTTTATTAAGCTCTTCATTTCCTGTTTTTTCCTGTCACTACTCTCCTTATGTTTTGTTATTTGATAATTATATTTTTTCGCCTTCTGGTTTGTGCATGAAGAATTTCTATGCTTTCGCAATATGAGGGAAAATCCCCTTTTGGCTTCTCTTTCAATTATGGTGTGATAGACATCAAATGATTGCTGTTGATGAGCAAGCACTTACCTTGATGATGGTAGATTTACCATATTTGGCCATCTCTTTCATCAAATATTTGGCGGTAGATAAATCCCCTAATTATGCCTTTTCACTTAGCTGTTGGTGTCTTTTCTGTGCGCATTTGCTGGTGGCCAATAACTACAATGAACATCTGGCTAATTATTGTTCAATCCTCTGAAAGACATTAGCTTGCTGTGCATGAAATTCAAAAATTCTATAGTGAGCCAGCCACTATCATCCTCTGAAGCACTACCAATACCAGACGAAAACATTCTGCTGGGGTGTCTCTTGGCCTTTGTTTAAATTGTTACATGCTGTAATCAAGCATTTATGAGGCATAACGTATGGTGTTTGACTAGCTGCAAGTTTAGCATCTTTAATCAATTACAACATAATTTAAGCTTTTTTTACATTATGTGCGTGGCTGTTGATTTTGATGATCAATCTAAATGCATTAAAACTACTTGAGCCATATTTAATGATATTTGCTGGAAAATGGTTGACAGCTGTGTTCACCGTTCCCATCCCTACTTGGATTTGGCTTAAGTCAACCGCTCTAATTCACATCAAAACCCTTCTATATATGTGAAATCCAAACTTGTCCATCCATAGTAGACTTTCTTCCCAACAGGTTAATTGAAATATGATGCATCTCTCTGTTCACTAGTCTATCTGGAAGCCAACCTAACTTGTCAACCAGTCACTTATGCTTCATATGTATGAGCATTACCTGTCTTTGAACCAAGCCCTTTTGAAGAGATTCATACTGGAACCGTAAGTGCACCAAAAAAGACTTTGGAAAAGATTGAATATTCAGGTCTGTCTATAAAGGCTGGAAAATTCCTTTATTTGTGTATTGTGGAAATTTGGGCCTTGCATAAATGTGTGCTTAGTCCTGGGTTGGTCCTGTCAATTTCTGTCTGACCCTGCTAGAAGTGTTTCTAACGAGAGCATGCAAAGCATAAATCTGAACATGATCTTTTTTTGAATGGTTCCATTTACTTCATTTCTCTATATTGTCAGGTTGACAAGGCTTTGCAAAGTATAGAAGAAGAAGCTGAACGTATTTACAAGGATGAGCGTGGATCGCTTCTTGATGATGAAGCTGCATCGACTAGAGATGCTATGTGAGAACTCGGTCTTTGCTTTCCTTTTGCTTTCACATGGTTTGCCTTTTGTAGGCCTGATCTACCCTTCATATTCTGACCTGTTCACTAATTGCTGATTAACCTGACTTAAAAATCATTAAATCAATAAAATGTGAAATATGTTGGATATAATAAAGTTAAAGACACCATATTTTTCTTGTTTGAAACCTGGATTTCTTAAAATTTTATTTAGGTCACTGGAATGTGCTTTAAGAACTTACTTTTCTGGTATCCTTCCACCTTGATCTACATCTGTTTTTTTTTTTCCTTTGGTTTAATTTTTCAGGTATGAGCAGGCTGAATTTATAGAGAGGGAAATGGAACAGATGACAGAACAGATAAAATCAGTAATTCAGACCGTTAATGCCAACCAGGTAAATGCCTTCATTTTTATAGTTTACTTGTAAATGAACTTTTTGAAATAAACTCTAACAGATGATTTTCCCATATGATTTGTTCAGGGTGGTGAACTTGATGCAATTGATGGGATGACTCCATTGGACATGGTTGTCCGAATTCTCAACAATCAACTAAGTTCTTTAATGTGGATTGATGAGAAGGTTAATATCTTTTACCCCGATCCGTTTTATTTAAAAAGCAATGTGATGTTTATTAATTTGAGTTTCACAATCAAGTGTGTCCAGGAAGATTTTCACACAAATTAATTGGGTCCGAACTTTGAACCGCCAAAAAAAAGAAAAAGAAAAACTCTACTTTATGATATTGCCATCAGTGCTCTGGGATATATAATGAATCATAAATTTGTTTGTGTATTAATCTTTTGTTTCTTTTTACATTCCATTGGAAGAACACTGATCTCTACTTAAAATCTTAAACAGGCTGAAGAGTTTTCTTCACGTATTCAAAAGCTTGCTAACCAAGGTTCTGCTGCTGATCGACAATTTTTGGGTCTAAGATTTTGACGTCTTGACCATGGATGATGTGCATTGCCCTGTGTCTTCTCGAAGTTAGTTTCTGCCTAGTTGAGTTCATTGTGGATGAAAAGGCTTTGTCATCTTTTCTTTTCTTTGCTTCATAAATTAAATGCACATATGTAATTCCTTGATTAGAATTGATATATTCTGATATCCTGCAAAGGCTTAGCTTGGGAACTGTGCTTGTGATTTGCATGCCATTGTAGCTATCAGCCTGCATTTGTTTGAGCCCAACTGCTTCCGAAAGAATCTTGACTTGGCTTTTAGCCCCATATGCACTGGGTGAAAAACCCTTTTGGTTGGAAGATGGTACTTATTGAACAGATTAACCCCTTCAATTTGTTAGGGTCTATCTCTTGGATCCTTTCACTCTATTTGTTAGGGTTTGTGCGTGCATGAGTGATTGTAGCATTTTCAGAGTCTGCGTGTTTTGAGGGTAAGTAATGAAAATGAGAGTGAAATCTGAGCTCCTTTCTTTGTTTGGATTCTAAAATTAGAAATATAAAGCAAGTAAATCTCCAAGTTTTCGTTTTGGTTCATAATTTTTTTTTCCCGGATTGAGAGGAAAATAATGAAAGAAAATATTGAACCCAATTTTTCCCAGTATATCTTTCGAGAAGAAACACTGGGTTTAATAAACACCGGCCTTGTCATGCCACAACCCTTCTCATGTGTGAATATTATAAAGTAGAGGTGAAGAGTACAATATTGCCTGTACTCTTTCTTTTGCATCATTATATACAAACAATGATAGCTAATATCTCCCACCTCCTTGAACCAAATTTATTTTCACCTCTCTCGTTTTCTCTGGCATCTCTGGACCGCAATGTATACTAGAGAGAGAGATTTGGGGAAATTTTTCAAATAATTTTTAAATTTGTATTTAGAATTGTGGTATGAAATATTCTTTTTGGATTTTTTTATTTTAAATATCAACATATTAAAGTTATTATAAAATATTAATTTAATATTTTATTTTAATTAAAAATACTTTTAAAAAAAATATCTAAAAATAAATAAAAAATCTCCCAAGGGTGCTTCGTGTTGAATTTTATTGGTAGGTGGGACTAATCATCAGAGCACGGGACAGCTTACTTTTCCCATATTTTTTATCCATGACCAATAGATTTTCGTTCCGAGTAAAATCTTGATGATTTCATGAAGGATAAAGTAAACAAGAACAAGTAACTAGTTGGTTTGTTCTCAACTGTAATAGAAACCAAACATATTCCTCGAGTAACTAATGATTTAGTAACCATGCAACTGCCATCGGCATGCCCCTGATTAGATTGATAAGACAACGGCTTCTAGTTCTGGAGTTGATTAATTTATCTGACAGATATATAATCATTTCCAACAAAATCCGAGCTCTTGAAAGGAACACAGTGCTGGCTGTTTGTCGCTGCTGAAGCTTATGTTATCCATGCACCTGCGTTGCATCGCTAAACACACAGGAATCGTCTTTTTTCATGTTTATGTCAATATTTATTTAAATTTTCATGTCGTTTAAATGTATCAATATTAAAAATAAATTTTAAAAAATAAAAAGAATCAATAAATCACCATGTTCTTGATACTTAGGAAGTAAAAGCTTTGTTTTTATTAACATATAAACCCCCTATGGCAAGCAATTGAAGTTAATATCAGAGGTGCTCAAGGATGGGTTCTCCATTCAAGGGAGGCAATGGAAGCTTCATGTTTAATGCAGACAAACCCCATTTTTTCAAGATAATTCTCCAAGAAACTATTGCTGATGGGAAGCTTGTAAATGTTCCTTTTTTTCGCCTTGATTTTTCGAGAAAGAGTATAGCAAACTGGGAGAAGGAAAGGAATTTTAGGCATTTGACATGCAAATGCTGCAATTTATGTCATGCATGTAGGTCCATTTGACTCATTTTCTTTTTGATGAATTCTTTTTTCATAATTTACCATTAAAAAGCAGTAAGATTTCGACAAGATAGCCGAATTTTGTTGAGTTTAATTCCTTCGTTCATTTTGGTTTGGTGTAGTAATTTCCTATTCAGGATCTGCATTTGATATGGTCTTGTTCTGTATTTCATGTTGTTGGGCTTAATTTTTTAAGCTTTTATCAGGGAATTCCCAAGAAGTTTGTGAGATCGTTTGGAAAAAGGTCTGTCAATTAAGGCACTCCTTGAGGTCCGTAATGGTAGAGTTTCGGAAGTAGAACTGTTCAAGAGTGATGGTAAAATATGGTTACAAAACGGCTGGAAAGAATTTGCTGAGCATTACTCCCTAGCCCTCGGTTCCTTGCTGGTTTTTGAATATAAGAATAGTTGTCACTTTCATGTTCTTATATTAGACAAGACTGCCATGGAAATAGATTATTCATATAGCATGACGGATGGTGATGAGGAGCCTGACCTTGAGGGAGAATTTCAACAGCCTAGGACAGAAGAAACTGATGATGATGCCTCTGTTGAAATCTTGGATGATTTCCCTTCATACCACAAAACAAATGAGAAATCCTCCGCAACATGTCCTGAGCCTCAGAAGAGAACGAGAACCAATTTTGCTAGTAAATTTGAGAGGACTTCAAAGTTGCAAATTCGTGCTGAATCCGTTGCAACTAAGCAAGATAATTCCGTTGGAAAGTAAATTCACGCTATCTGTTGAGACAGTGTGAAGGTCTGTATTTTCTACTTGCACAATATTTTCTTGGAAAGCAAATAAAGTGCTCTCTTCATATGTATTATGCTTGTCCATAGCTTACGATGGTTGGTATTTCTCAACTGGAGGTTTTAATTTTGCAGCAGCGAGAGGGAACAGAGTCTTGCCTAGCCAGAAAAAAAGGTTAAAAGGGGTTAACCGGGCACAATCATTGACAGCTGATGAAAAAGCTGCTACTTTTGAAAGAGCCAGTGCTGCTTTAAAACCTGAAAGTCCATTTTCCATGGTTGCCATGCAGCCATCATATGTTTATCCTGGATGTAGATTGGTAAGCATTCAATTGAAACTCTTCTAGACCACGAAAGTCATTTTTCATGTTTTAATTTTTTTTTTGTATTAGTCATTTTTTAGTTCTTTTCCTTTAATGTGCTTTCTGTAGCCTATACCAAAAAGCTTTGCTCAGAAATATTTCAAGAATGATCATGGTGATGCTGTCCTCTGTGTTTTGGATGGGAGAACTTGGCCTGTTAAGTGCTTTGTCTGCCCAGGTAATGGGAAAGCCAAGACACAAATCAGCAGTGGCTGGAACAAATTTACGTTGGACAATTATTTGGAAGTTGGTGATGTTTGCGTCTTTGAACTGACTAAATGCATTGAAATGTCATTCAAAGTAATCATTGTCAGAGCAAATAAAGATGAAAGCCATCACTTGGCTGTAGGTGAGCAATGATCTGCTAGTAAACTTCATGAACATGTATAGATATGTTTTCATGCTTATACCCATTTGAAAAATGAAGCAGCCACCCAAGTCAAACCCAAAAGAAGCGTGCTGATTGATATTGATCCTGAGTTCCCTAGAGATGGAGAAGATGGCACGTCAAGTTCACACCTTAAATATGGAACCAAAGAACAAGGGTGAAGAAGACGACGGCCTTCCTCCAGAGAAGAAGATTAAGAACCCTTGCCTCACAAGATGGTTACCAATTCAAAAAAAGATGCTGGAAGCGGTTTGAAGACAAAAAGATTGGCTCCACTTTCTGCAATTGAAAAAGAA
Source organism: Populus euphratica (assembly GCF_000495115.2). Taxonomy (NCBI): domain Eukaryota; kingdom Viridiplantae; phylum Streptophyta; class Magnoliopsida; order Malpighiales; family Salicaceae; genus Populus; species Populus euphratica. The sequence goes on from NW_011499846.1 coordinate 2,899,676, forward strand.
AAGGCTGTTCGCAGAGCTCATGCTTTCAAATCTGAGAACCCCTTTTTTGTCATAGCCATACAACCAGCATATGTTTGCAGTGGAGCTAATATGGTATGCTTTCAAAACCGAGCAGTTCATCAACCAGCACAAGTTGCACGCGCTCATTTCTTTTGCTTAAATTTGGATAGATATAGAAAGAAGTTAAGGGAGAGTTGCCTCCCTTTCTGTTCAAGATTATATATTTTTGGTTCTCACTCCTTTTATTTGAATAACGGTATCTTTCTTTATGTCCTTTCACTTTCTTTCAATTAATCATGGCAGAATATACCATTCAAGTTTACTGATAGACATTTCAAGGAGAATAATGGTGAAGTTATCCTTCTGGTTTCAGATGGAAGACTTTGGACTGTTGATTATAGTTGGAAGCTGAAAAAAAACATTCCTGTTCTTATAACTGGATGGAGTTTGCACGGGACAATAATTTGGAAGTCGGTGATGTCTGTGTGTTTGAGCTGATCAAGGCAACTGAACTTGGAATGAATGTTGTTATTCTCCGTGCTGAAGATGTGAGTTGGTGTCCCTCATTCTGCAAGCAGGGAATCCAAGTGATGAAATGCATTCTCAATTCAAACTAAGACTTCAGTTATTGATCTTGATCTTGTTTTACTATCTCCTTTTATTCCTAACATATTTAATAAATGCTGTTGTCGATGTGCATTCAATATTTAGTTATAGTACCATGATCAAAATGCTAGATGAGGAAAGGGCTTCCACTGCTGTGATAAGCTTTTGGTTTCTTGTCATCATCGTTATTGTTAACGATCAAATTTTACTTTATAGTATTTAAATTCCTTGGTGCAGCATAGCAAAGGTGGTTATTACTGCATATCTTAAGCAAAACAGTAAAAGGTACACGACTATCAAAATTCTTGCGAAGTTTTGTTATAGGCTTGATGGTCTAGAAGTGGGAGCTGTGTCTCTGTTTGAGCCAATTTCAAGCGACCAGTGCTGTCTCTATTGTCAGACATGCTGGTTAACATGTCGTTCACATTAATATCATTTTACTTTTGGGGTAGCATTTGTTTGTACTGTTAAGTTTAGATTATCAAATAAGCTTGAGAACCCTTCGTTCGATCTTCTTGGATGGTATATAAGAATTATCGTGTAAGCACATGGGAATAATAGTAATGGAACTCACATTAACTATAACTTCATTCGTGGCATTGCAATTTTGGTTGGGATTTTAAAATCAATCCTTTAATCCAAAGCTTTTGAAGATTGAAATTTTCGATGTTACTTGTGGTCGACTGCCATGCATTAAATTATCGAAAGATCCAAAGCTGTAGTAAGCAATGTAAGCTAGCTGTATGCAGCATGCATCATTAAGCTGTGAGCAAAGAGGCACTCTCATGCAAATTAAGTGAGTTTCATCGACTGGACCTTCTAGCAAATACTCCAGTTTCACGGAATATCTTTAGAAAAGAGGTTCCTTGCTCTGTATGCATTAAAGAGCAAAGAGAATCCTTGAGAGTCAAAAGAAAGTTTTTACAAAGCACCTTGACAGAGCTCTCAAAGTACACACTTACAACTCCACAGTAAAAATTGGATTGGAGAGCTACTTTTGGTCTGGGATTCTACTAGCCTGCTACAGACGCGCACATGCTGTGGGCTTGCAAAGCACCTTGACAAAGCTCTCAAAGTACACACTTACACATCGTAAAAATTGAATTGGAGAGCTCCTTTTGGTCTGGGATTCTACAAGCCTGCTACAGACGCGCACATGCTGTGGGTGTGATTAAGGTTGAACCGATTCACTCCTAACATACACACATTAAACTCTATAATTATTGGCTCCTTTTGATGCTTCCTTCTCACTTGAGCCGCGTTCATTAGCAATTAAAGTAGCGGCGACCATTGTTGCTTGTTATGAGCTGTTGCAGATGACTTCTTCTAGTATAACAGGCAAGAATCTCTCATTGTTTACACCAAAGAAACAATACATTGTAAAAATAATTATGAATGATGTAATGAAGAATCAGAAGCTTGCGAGTATCCTTTTAATTCTCAGTGTGGCATCCTTTCAGTGTTTCTTGTTCTCTACATCTTTTTTGTTTTTTCAAGTTTTGAGCAAAATCTGAAACATTTTCCTTTCCTGTTCTGTTATTTACAGTCAATTCCCGAGAAGTTTGAGAGAAAACATGGAAACGATTTGTCAAAATTAGTGCTTCTTAACGTTCCAAGTGGTGAAGCTTGGAAAGTTGCATTAGCAAAGCTTTAATGGTCAGGTTTTCTTTCAAGATGGCCGGGAAAGATTTTCAGATTATTACTTTATTGACTATGGTGATTTTATAGTTTTTGAGTCTGTGGGAACTGATTCAGCTGAAGATGATGACAGCTCTTTTCACTTAATTGATGAAGTTTCTTCAGATTCAGAAGAAACACAACTCGATTCTTGATTTTCAGCCTCGCAAGTCAGTGGAAAATGATTCAGCTAAAGCTGCTAATGGAGCTCAGTTTAGCAGCATGGATAGGTAATTAATCAAGGGAAAGGTAATATTAGGTTTTTCTTCTAAAGGTATCTAAATATATTGCATGTTCTTCTTCTCTTTTTTTCTTTGTTTCAAGAAAACTAGGATCTAATTTGATAATTCTTTGTGTGCTGTTTTCATGTTTTTGCTGTTTGTACTGAAGAAAATATGAAGGTGTTGGAGGAAAGCAAGCTGGTAAGAAAAGGCATCAAGGTGTGGTTCTTCTGAGAAACCAACCATTGGCAGCATGGAAATGTTAAAGCACTAGACAGAAATGGTGTTCCTGCTGATAATCCTTGTTTCATTATCCTAACGCTAGAAACTCGTCTGCCCCCGTGGTCTACTTGGTAATCTCCAAATTGAAACATTGTTCGACCAGAATAAGGTTTTTTTTTTCTTAATTAATCAAAATTTTCTAATCTTGACCAGAATAAGGTTTTTTTTCTTTTCTTAATTAATCAAAATTTTCTAATCTTTCTTTATTTTTTGGGGTTTAAATTTTATATGCAGAGGACACCTTCATGGTTTGGGAGAAAATAGTTGACAGAAGAAGGTAATGTCTCACTCTTACAGTTTTGAATGAAGGAAGTTGGCCAGCTAAGTACCATGTTTGTAAGACATGCAAGGGATCGGGAGTAAGAATGAAAGAAGGCTGGGGCAGAGTCTTGGCAGTTGGTGGTATCTCTTCCTTTCATTTGCTCAAAGACAACAAGGTGGTGTTTCAAATTTCAATTTCCCGACCAGATCAAAAATAAACTATTCGAAGCTTTGCCTCCTGAAATTATATTACTGTGCCTGCTGATTACATAGGGTTAATTTTATTTGGACCAGGCACATTTCAGCTTCGATTTTCCACAGATGCTACTGCATTCTGAAGAGCTTGAGTTCTACGTTATCTGCTTAAACTATGTTTTATTATCTTAGATTCTGTGTTGGGATCCTTAGGGCTGTTGTATAGGGTTTGTGACTTTTGTTCTCTAGCTGTAAGGTCTCTAGTTTTCAGTCCAGTGCACTTTTTGGAGTATTTCTTTGTTGTATGCTATAGTAACCTTGCAGCCCTCTAATTAGTTCAAGACTGGATGTAACTTTCCCCTACTTAGCAATATGATATCTATCTTATGCTAATCCATTTAGCAATGAATGGCTTGATTTTTCAGCATAATGGCCATTAACCTTCAATCTCAGTATGTCTGCTTTTCTCTGATAGAAAATGAATATCTACTTCAGCTCATGGCTTGAGTGTTAAATGAATTTAATTTGGCCGGAATCTCTGTCCCTCTACTCTACCTTTGCCATATCATCATTATCGAGCTCAATATTTTACACCACGTAGAAAACTAGGTAATGACTTTAGATTGCAAAAAATCAAAAAGCAGGAGGGCCTCAGAGGCTTTTTAGTGGTTAAAATCTGAAAATCCTTTCCTTATTCTTGCAATGCAATCCCCACGGGTTATATGGATGTAATTCTGAAATCTATGCAATGCAACAAGTTATAAAGCACAAGTCATCTCCATATGCAACAAGTTACTATGGAGGACATGTGAAGACAAACCACTTCATGTGGATTCTGAAATGTAACTGCAAACTCTTCCATTAAATACCAAAAAGAAGTTCATAAAGCAATTTTTCTAGTTCTGGATGTCCGGATTATTACAAGCTGACCAGCATTTCTGCAGAAAGCTTGTTACTGTTCATTTATTTTGATATTAAGGAAAGCTAAAAATATATGCTTGAAAAAGAAACAAAGGTCCTAGTATTATGATCTGGGTGTATTAAGAAATATCTGTTCCAGTGCTTGTAATCTCTTGTTGTGTACTTGGCTCTAAAACGGTGACTTCTAGTTTTGAATTTAATAGAATTCTTTGTTGTTAACCCCAAAAAACGCAGCTTTAAAAACAAATTTGAGAATTTTTTTCAAAAGAATACTGTACTTGTACTAGTTTTCAGTCTTTCCAGCAAAGTTGCAACTTCTTGGCACAATTATTTTTTTCTTAAGATAGGTGAGGCATGCATGTGGCAATTAAGTGGCATGATTTCAGCATCGTGGTCGCAAGGACCCCCCCTGCCACCCTTTGGAACTATGCGTGTGTGTGTGTATCGCTGCTCACTTTTTATGCAGTACTCGTAAAGGTACTCTCTTTATCTGTCAAATTCTGCTACAAGGCTGGAAACTGTATCATAAAGGTACTATCTTTATCTGTCAAATTCTGCTACAAAGCTGGAAACTGTACTACTTTGGCTACCAAGAGCATCCACAACCATGATCTTTACCAGCACTAGAATTCACATTTAACAGAATCTTTTCCCTCTTAGAAATCTTCTTGCCAATGGGATTGACAAATGCTGGAAAACTAAATGGTACATTGAGACTGAATTGACCTTAGTGATACAGTAACTTTTGAGACCAAGTCACTTTGACCTTCCTTCAACCCAAATTGAAGAACTCTTCTCTGGTATGGATGCTCATCCATACCAGAGAAGAGTTCTTCAATTTGGGTTGAAGGAGGGTCAACTTTCTCAATCAAAGAGACTTGGTCTCAAAAGTTACTGTATCACGAAGGTCAGTTCAGTCTCAATGTACCATTTAGTTTTCCGGCATTTGTCAATCCTATTGGCAAGAAGATTTCTAGGAGGGCAAAGAGAAGATACTGTTAAATGTGAACTCTGACGTTGGTGAAGAAATTTTATGCAAGAATACTAGCCATGGTCTAAACGCATGCAATTCTTGTAGGCCTTAATGTTTCAATCAGCTTCTAGTAGCTTGACAAAGGAAGTGAGGTAATGATTATGGTGTGACATGAGCTAAGGCGTGAAGTTGGTAAAATGGGTTTCTTTTATGATGCAGAGATACTGATTTGGTCAAGTGCTTCAGTTTCTCCTACAATGTAAGATCTTGCACCCTTGGCTGTTTTTCTCCCCAGATATATTTTTCTCTACAGTATTGCCATGGATTTAACGTTCATACAATGAATAAACAAGACATGCACGGAGCCATATGAACACTTATAGTGGTTGACTGTTGTTTTCACAGGTCTACTCGAAGGATTTATTTGGTGGTGTGCTTTTATCTTTTTCCTAGAAACAACCAGAGCATGAAGGTTCATTGCCATTGATCTGCTGCATATTTGGTGCCAAACTTTAAATTGAATGTGTTATATCTAGCCTTTTGAACCAATCCATTACTAAGCAGATAGATACATGTTTTTTTGAGATTAGTGATGAAGATTAACAACTCCAGTTGAGTAGTTCCATTTTGGTTTATCAGAGTTGGTTGTTGAATTTTTTTTGGTTGTAAGTTATACTTTAAGAAGACATTTAACCATAACTCAACATCAATCAGGTTCAACAATGTTAGTATCCTAATTTCTTTATTTTGCAAAGTGAACAAGAAGTTTTAAAATCAAGTGCGCTAATGGAAAGATACTCTGGAACTAGGAGATATGATTCTGGAGGAATCATTCTTTTCTTTATTTTGCAAAGTGAACAACAAGTTTTAAAATCAAGTGCGCTAATGGATACTCTGGAGCTAGGAGATATGATTCTGGAGGAATCATTCAATGAGTCTGCAATCTACAATCAAATTAGTTGAGCAGTTGGTGAAAGCCAGCATGATCAATAAAGTACAATGATGTTACTATTCAAATTTTCTGCTTTATACAAAGTGTACAAGCAAGCTTTGCATCATGTTCATTAATTAATGGAAGGATATACTTGTTGCATGTTATCACCATTTCCATCCCCAGTTATTATGATTTTGGATTAAGCCTGTCATCCTTTTTTTTTCCATTTGAAGTTCATTGATCTACTTATGTGAAACTGGAGTGGAATTCTCTTCTCAAAGTTGGTTTCTAATTCTGCCTTGTTGGGTTCAATGTGGTTGAAAAGGCTTCTCAAGAACATTTTTTATTGCGCGTACAAATGTAATTCCATGATGAGAGTTGATTTCCTGATACTTGTGGTCTGTTCAGCACTGGAGCTGTGCTGTCGGATTCTTTGTTCAGCACCTACAACCCAGTAAATAATTTAAACAATTGAATGCACACTTCTCAGTACATTCCCTTTTCCCAAGTAGGATAAGGAATAAATGTAGCAATCAAATACCAAGGTCTTTTAGCATCATGGCCATAGGGTCCATACCTGCAACTAGCATGTTCATCATCTCTGCAGTATTCCAAAAGTTAGTACTCTCTTTTATCTGTCAAATCCTGCTACCTCTCTGGAAACAGAAATTGTACCACTTGGCTACAGAATCCCTAACTATAACTCAACATTTTATTCACTCCTTGTACAAGCGATAAACTTTGAAGTTTTAGCCAGAGACCCAACCTTTCCATAACAAGTTGTCTAATTTCCTTCATGTGACATGTGATCCTCCTGTGTTTAAATCAGAATTCTAACGAGAGATACCAAGTCAGATTTTCCTATGGGGCTTGTTTTTAGATTAGAATTTAATTATTTCACTTACAGAACTTTCTTGATCTCTGAATTAATTTAGATGATATAAGCTCTTGGATCCCTTGCTGTTCTCTTTTTAGGAAAACTACAGAAATTTAAGCTAACCCTTAAGGTTATGAGCTTGTTTTCAGGTCCACTTTTCTTGACAGAAGGTTCTGTTAGTTCCAACTCCCCATTCAAGTGAAATTTTTAGAAAATGAAATCCAATAATCATTTTATAATAAGCAAGGAGTTTACTTTAAGCTCTAACCGTAACATAAGCAAGGCATGTACGGTTGTGGATGAGGCATTCGACGGGCTTGGCTGTCCGTTGCCCTTCATTGTTTACTTTTTATGGAAGCTAGCTCTCAGTCAACTGTTATCCCTTAATTGGTCTCCTTTTCCCTGTTTCTTTTACCTTATCAGACATGGGTTTTCTATGCTGTTCTTGGTAATTTCACCATTAAAAGAGAACAAACTTATCAAGTATAAAAATAAAACTTGATAGGATCACAGGACCTGCAGAAAGAACCTTGGCTGGTAACTAAAAACACACATACTTTCCTAGAAAAATAAATTTATATTTGTATGACTTCAAGCTCTACTAATGACTGTAAAGCACACATTGTCCTTGATAACAAGAGTTTAAGTAGACTCCTGGATTTGTACGTTCACCCACTCCACGTAAAAGCACCAGTTCCCGCTCTCCTAACAAGGAACATCCTGCACCCACTTAGGGCTTCGTTTCTGCCCTGTTAAGTTAAATATGATTGAGAAGGCTTAATCAGATCATTTTTCCCTTAATCTTTGTTTTATAAAGAAGATGCAGAATTATGGAGCATACAAATCTAATTGCATGATGGGAGTTTATGTCCTGTATTGCTGGTCTGTTCAGCATTGGAACTGTACTGTCGATTGGGAGCCATTGTAGCCATCTGTTTGATTTGCTTTTTGCCTGAATACAATAGCTTCAGAAGTATCTTTATCAGCTTGCTAGACATTAAGATCCGATCCCTCCATTCTGTGCAAAATTCTCCATTCTGATTGCAAGAGAAAGAGATTTGGACTTCAAGCAATTGAGATTATTTATAAAACAAAAATGTTTCATCTATGAATATAAACAGATAAGGGTATACAAGCTCATAGTTTAGGGCAACCATCAACTAGCTAGGCAGTTAAGCTCCGTGAGTCCTTGCCACAACTACAATCAAGAGAATCACAATGGAGAGAAGCAGTGATGATCTAACTTTGTCATCCAAATTATGATTGGTTTCTTCTCTGGGTTTTTCCTTCTCAATTGGTTGAAAAACCTCATTCATTAATAGTGTGAATTTATCAAGGAGTTCAATAATTTTGGCTTTAGTGATGTCCATGATCCACCTCAAAACGCAAGCAGCTATGTCCGATTCTTCCTCGCAGCTTTCTTTCCTACAATCTTCAGCTGCACAAATTAATAACACTATAGTAAAAATTGAAGGCAAATTAATTATCAAGTTTTAAGCAAATGTAAGCCTGGACAACTAGCACTCGACCATGCAAATCAGTTCCTTCTGAACTACAAGGTTTTCTTCTCCTTCCACGGGTCAATCCAACAATCTTTTTCCAACCCCCCATGACATTACTACAATTTTAATGCTTAGAATTGTTGCAATGAAAGAACCAAATACCCCATTTCTGTCAACCAAAGGGCTAGACCTATTGATTTCTCGATAACGGAGAGCACAAACTCATGAGTCAGTTTGAACCATGCCTAGAATCGATGCAAATTATTTTCTAATATGCCTATCCAATACATGTCATGACAGTAGTTTAAGAATACAAACCTGAGTAGCAAGACCCTTGCAGCTTCCTCACTGCCTCATTGCTCATAACAGCATCCCAGACAGCCTTATCAGATGCTAGAGAAATCACCAGTCTCTACTTTCATGTTAGACTCCGTAAGTGACAGCTCAGAAAATTAATGTGATACAAGTAGAAAGTAAAATTAAATTTGATTCTTCGCATCTATCATAGTTACTGAATTATGAAATATGCAACAACCAGAACAAGAAGAGGCACCTTAATAGATGGATCAGTTTGCAGCAAGCTAAAAGCATCACGAACTCTTCCATAACCAAGAGACAGCAATGTTCTAACACCACAACAGTCCAACAACAACTGCCCAGATGAAGAAACCTCACCCAAACAACTGTCAACATAACAATTCATCAGAATAATTCATGCAAACTTTCTAGAGAAAACAAGGAGGAAACATCACTCACTTTTGAAGGGAAGCTATGGCGCTTTCAACTTCCACTTGTGATGGCACAGCGCCTAGAACAACTTTATATGGAGACACCCCATTCGTCCTTGTGTCATGATCATTTCCATGTGTTACACACTGTAACATTCTTGGACAAGTTCCCCTTTGACAATAACAAGAAGAAGCAGTACATGACTGTCCAAGAGATGCAACAGTTTCACTAACTGATACAGGAAAGTTAAGACTTGTAGAAGTAGAAGCCGAAGAAGGGATGGCAGAAGTGGAAGGTTTGAATTGAATCATAGGAATTAAGTCCATAGGCATGGCTCCTCCTCCCATGTTTTTTTTTTTATCTGCTTACTCCTTTCGCTGTGAAGGAGTGGAGGATAGGAAGATAGGAGAACAGGACCTTGGGCAGATTTTTTTGGCAATGTATCTCAACTAAAAAATACATGTTGCTTCATTTCTAACCATTTAACAAATCATCTGCCCAAATTCAGATAAAAAAAGAGGTCTCTAACTGTCAAATTCAACAGATATATTAGGTTTGATTGGTACGTGAAAATAAATCACTAATTTTATTTGCAGGTAAATTTGAGTTAATCTTTATAGAATATTTTAAAAAAATATCAGGTCCTTGGGCAGGTTTTAGTTTTATTAATTGAACTAAAAAAAAAAATAGATGGAATTTTTAACGTGTGTATATATATATGCAAGTTTTAGTTTTATTAATTGAACTCAAAAAAAAAATAGATGGAATTTTTAACTTTTATATATATATATATATATAACATTATTTTCATAACATCTCATTTATAAATTTGCCCATGCTTTACTGTGGGAAGGCAATGGATTCGGTGTTTCATAACATCTCAAGTATAAATTTGCCATACTTTACTGTGGGAAGGCAATGGATTCGGTGGGCTCTGTTCTGTTTTGAGCTAGGCCGTATAGTTTCCGGGGTTGGTTTAGATTTATTTTTTTTATAATCATTTACAATTAAAAAATATATTTACATTTAGTAAAAACTACCATGAGTAATAATATATAATCATTAATAATTGATGCATAAACCTATTTCATACTGATTCTTTTTCTTTAATAAAACTCATGATTAGAAGGGATTAAGATAAAGAAGACCAAGGCTACAACAAAGTACCAACTTCAACCTCCAAAAATATTTCTTTATATAATATAAATTTCAAATTGTAAAATTACAAATAAAATATTTTAACTGATTTTATTTTAATAATTCAGTCAAGCGTATAGAAAATAGATTTTTTAAAAAAAAAAAAAAGAAGAGGAAATAGTGTAGAGGAAAAAGAAAACAGATAGGAAGAAGAGAATTAAGCTGCATGCTGCAACAATTCGTAGTTTCATACATGTGCTTGACAGTCAAAACTTTGAATTCTATTAGAAGGCTTAAGACATTGAAAAGGATGAGATGACAACTTAAGGATCAGGGTGGACTAGTTTCCGAAGGTAGTCGATTACTTAGGTCTCATTTTGAAAGTTAATGGAAAAAAGAAGAAGAAGAAGAAGAAGCATCATTTATAACAATAATAATATTATTTAAGATAATAATATTATTTAAGGTTTTAGTTTGGTGGTGGAAAGGACTTGTTTTTTTTTGCTGCTTCTAGATTTAAATTCTTATATATATGTTTATCATCCCTGCGATATCTTATATATTTATTGAGTTTACAAGATATTCAGTGAGCTATAAAATTAGTTGTGATAAGAATAAGCTGACATGAACATTCACACATATACATACATATATATATATATATTTTGATGCCATGATGTGATTAGGTGTTTTTGCTACAAGCAGGCAGGAATATCATAGGGGAAGGTAGATGATAGGACTATTAATGTGGCCATACCATATTTATGGCCTTGTTTTCAGTCTTTCCAACATGGGATTTAAAGGGATATCTTCCTCTTATCGCCTCCTACAACCAGAGCCACTCTCCCTCTGGCAATACGGTAGCCACTGGCGATCCAAGATTGTAGACCTCAGCCATATTTAGGTTTGCTTTCGTATATTATAATTAATTTTACAATTTATTAAATATCTTATAAGCCTAATAAATATATAAAACAATATATAAAACATCATGAAGATAATAAACATGTACAATAAAACTTCAACTTGAATATATATAAAAAAAAACAAGTCCCTTTTACACTTGGGTAAGACCTCGAGTCCTTAAAAAAAAAGCATTATCGTATTTTATTGATACCATAATGTGATTAGGTGTTTTTGCTACAAGTAGGCAGGAATATCATAGGGGAAGCTAGATGATAGGACTATTAATGCAGCCATACCATATTTATGGCCTTGTTTTCAGTCTTTCCAACATGGGATTTAAAGGGATATCTTCCTCTTATCGCCTCCTACCACCAGAGCCACTCTCCCTCTGGCAATACGGTAGCCACTGGCGATCCAAGATTGTAGACCTCAGCAAAGTCTATGGTGTTGAAGTT
>NW_011499846.1:2911570-2977418 GCF_000495115.2 Populus euphratica
CGGTTAAGTGGGGGCTAGGCACTCATGGGGAAAGGGGAGTGCTAACTTAACGATCGGCATCTCTTTTATAAAATATATATAAATTATGTGTACTAAAATATATATATATATATATATATAATATTTGATAATTATATAATTATACAGAGTCACAGCTCTCGAATGCGAACTCACTCCTTGTATTCATGCAAGAGTATCATTGATATACAAGCTTGTTCTAAGATTTAAATCATACAATCCATCAAAAAAACATGTAATGACATTGAACACCTGTGGTGTTAGAACGCTCTTTTGTCGTAGATATGGAAGACGTACGCTTTCATTTTGCCATAAACATATTTATCAACTACCTTCCCAGGAGTTCAATTCTGAGGTAAAAAAATTACATTGTAACATTGGCCTGCAAAATGACTAGCAACAACTTAAGTTGAGGGCCGAACTAAACTAAACCCAGTCAGAGCCGCAAGATCCAACCCAGAGATATTATGAGTCCAACATGACCCAAAATCAGATAAGATCTGACGGCTAGGATTAACTTCCTGATAGATAAATAAAAACTAGGGCATCCCGCCTGACAGTTATAAGCCTTGGAGGAGAAGAGAGGGGGCCGTTTTCGACTTCCACTGCCACACAACAATGGGTAAGAAAGCCCTCGTAGATTCTACTCTTTATTGATCTCCTTTCATGTTTCAATCTTTAACGCTTCCCGTGTAGTTTCGTGGATGACTCTGTTCATTTATTTGGTTTAAAAATGAGCTTGATTTGATGATTTTTTAGCATACAATGTGATGATTTGATGAACATGATGGTGTTGATATTATTGAACTTAATGACTGATGGGGTTTAAATAATTCGTTAAATCATGTCGAAAACAGAATGTCTTATGCTGGGTAGAGCTTTCATCACTGCTTTTATGTCCACTTGATATGTGAAATAGGCCTATCAAGCCGGGTTTCTTTCCTGGTCTTTTGGTATTGTCGTTGCTTGAATACCACTAAATTTAGAATAGAAAAATGGGTTTTGGTTGTTTATGATTTTTGAATTCTGGGATCTGGGGTTTAATAATGAGTGTGGTGATGTTTAGGGGCTTATAAGTATGTTTCGGAGCTATGGAGGAAGAAACAGTCGGATGTTATGAGGTTTTTGCAGAGGGTGAGGTGCTGGGAATACCGGCAACATCCTTCAATTGTGCGTGTCACTCATCCTACTCGTCCTGATAAGGCTCGCCGTCTGGGTTACAAGGCTAAGCAGGTGAAGCTTTTGTTTGTAGTTACTTCCATCTATGTAGTTTGCCATTCATGGTGCTGGTGATTGAGTTAGCAATCACTTTATTTGGTGCTGGTGACTGAGTTAGCAATTGCATTATCTGGTGCATGTCTACTTGGTGATGATATACATTGGATTTTCAGGGGTATGTGGTCTATCGTATTCGTGTGAGACGTGGTGGTAGGAAGAGGCCTGTTCCTAAGGGTATTGTTTATGGCAAGCCAACAAATCAGGGTGTTACACAGCTCAAGTTCCAGCGTAGCAAGAGATCTGTTGCTGAGGAGCGTGCAGGAAGGAAATTAGGTGGTCTCAAAGTTCTCAACTCATATTGGATTAATGAGGTTTGTTATAAGTTCATTTTTACTCGCTCTTTCAACTTTCCATGTTGTGTTAAGAGGCAATAGCTTTACAATATGATTTATAATGACTTGATGAGGACCCTATTTTTATTAAGCATGTTTGATTTTCAATTGAACTAAGAATGTCCCATGATATTTACATGGCAAGTGAGATAAGAGGGTCATAACATGATTAGCTTGTATTGCCTCTCTAAGACTTACCAATACCCTTTTCATATTTCTTAGGCTCTATAATTGTTGGCTTGTACTCTACAGCTAATGTAACCTTAACCTTTCAGGATTCCACTTGTAGATATTATGAAACTTCTGTTCATTGTGTTTGAATGCTTGAATGCAAGCGTGTATGACTATCTTTTGAAATTTGTGTGGACCCCATCTGGTTGCAAGCACATATGACAGTCATGCGAAACTGACAGTGTTCAGTGTTTGAAATAATAATTACTTGGCAAGTGAGATCAGAGGTGATAAACTTGTGTTGGCTGTTGCCAACTCTTGCTTCCTCCTCATCTCTCTTAGGCTCCATACATGTTAGCTTGGAGTTTTTTTTCAAACAAAGGCCACAATTGTTTTTCAAAAAAACTAGTATTACTTGAAAAATAATTAGCAAAATAGCATAATTGATGAGTTGCCCTAGTGAATAGGGCAGTCTATAGTTGTCTTCTTCTCAACAACGCAATTTAATAGGGTATGCTGTTTAACTTTTTGAAATATATAGTTTTTTTTTGGTTTTGTATTTCAATTTAAAATTTTAAATAACAATTATCATCTTCAAATAAAATCAAAACAAGTAATTTATTATTGATGTCATTTTATTCCTATTTATATCATTTTCAATTTAAATTTCAATAAAAATCCTTAGTTTGTCAAATTTAAAAGGATTTAAAATATAAATAATTAGTTGTAGTCAATTTAAATTTCAATATGATTCCATGTTGAATTAATTAATTTATAGTATGTTATAAAATCCTATTGAAAGTTATGCTTTTCAACAACATTTTTATTTTAAGTCCATTTAAATTTGTCAAACCAAGGAATTTTATTGAAATTTAAATTGAAAATGATTTTAAATCAAAATGATATTATTTAAAATATTTAAAAAGTGGAATAAAATGACTTTAAAAAATCATTTTTTTTTATAACTAAAAAATTTTGGGAAAAAGTTTTCTGGTAGAGAACTGTTTTAAAAAATAGATAAAATTAATATTGAAAATAAAATAATGTCAATAAATCATTTGTTTTGATTTGCAAAGGATAAGTATTGTTTTAAATTGAATTCCAAAACAAATTTTTCATATATTTCAATTTGTTATCTTCTTGTTGGGAAGAATGCAATCTATGAGGTTGTGCTGTTTTCAATATCTCAATTCATTTTTGCTAATTATTTTTCAAGTTGTGCTAGTCAATTTTTTTGGTCAGCAGTTACTTTCAAAAACTTGCCTGCATCTGAATTAACTTTTCACTTTCCAGGATTCCACTTACAAATATTTTGAGGTCATCCTGGTCGATGCTGCCCACAATGCTATTCGCAATGATCCAAGAATCAACTGGATCTGCAACCCTGTCCACAAACACAGAGAGCTTCGTGGTCTCACATCTGCTGGAAAGAAGTACAGGGGTCTCCGAGGAAGGGGACACTTGCATCACAAGGCACGGCCTTCCAGGAGGGCAACATGGAAAAGGAACCAAACTCTTTCTCTCCGCCGCTATCGGTGATTGCACGGTTATGTATTTGGTGCTTTTGTTTCTCTGCAGACTTGGTGCTTTCTTGAAGACTTTGCCATTGAGAGATTATTATGATAGTTTATTACTGTTTGTTTATTACAAGTATTTGCTGCATTGGATGCAGCCATATTTTGATACAAGTTTATTCGCTTGTAAGACTGGATATCCTTGACTTTGTTGCAGTAGATTTTTGTTGTTGGATGATTGGATCGCCGTCTTTGACGTATCTTGTTTATTTAGCTGAAGGAAACGCAGAGGATTTGCTTTTGAGATCAATTTTATAACTGGTTCTTTGAATGACATGATGCCCCTCCCTAGAGAGGAAAAAACATCGCTCTATGGTCCTGAGATCTTTAGGTTTTAATTAGAACCATATGTCATTCGATTATGGTTTTTCGTCTCTTTCTTTTTATCTTGTAAGGGATTCCTTGCGATTATTATTTGGTTTTACGTCAGCGATGGAGGAAAAATTGTATATTTTTCGTGGCAGGCATGCCAACTGCACGTTGGTGTTCAAAACAGCCATGACAACAGTGAGATGAATCAACAGTGAGATTAATCGCCCGCCACTAGACTCAGTTTTTTCTCACTAATTCCACTCATGTTTGTCTAGTAATCAAGTATTTCCCTCACCCAAGAGGTCAGTGGGCTCGGCTGAGAAGCTAAAATCATTGACGAAGATGGTTTTGTGTGCTGTCTTTTTTTTTAAGTTAATTTGTTTCGTCTTGAATTCTGCTGTGATCAGACAATACCCCTCTTAGGAAAAAAGGTCGGCAAGAAACCTGAACTCCCTTGTGCACGGTTAAAGGACAGGCTCGTCCCTTTCTTGGGACAGATCTCACATTCTATTAGTGTTTGTTCTGTGGGCTTGTTTGAATGTTTGCCATTGTCGTGACGTTGTCTTGCACTGCAAGCGCAAGTTGCACTTACAAGTAAAAACAATGGTAATGTTATTTTTTATTGGAAAATACAATGTTAAATGACTAATGTACTCTTAAAACATTATATTTTAACTTGATAATAATAGGATCTTATGATAAAATTACTTGCTTTTTGGCCAAATCCGAAAGGTTGGGTGAATTTGAGTTGTTAGGATTTTATTTAAAAAAAACATTGATAATATCAAAGGTTTGGAGTTGCTTCTTATGATGCATCATGTTATTTCTAGTTTAAAGAGATTAAAAGAAAAAAGAAAATGATTAAAAAAGAAAACATTTTTTTTAAAAAAAAAAAAGTTGCTAATCAAAGGTTTGGAGTTGCTTCTTATGATGCATCATGTTATTTCTAGTTTAAAGAGATTAAAAGAAAAAAGAAAATGATTAAAAAAGAAAACATTTTTTTTAAAAAAAAAAAAGTTGTGTTCACACTTTCATAGCTCAGGCCATGTGGTTCCTTCGTGGCTTCACTCGTATGAAGCTTCGTAATATATATATTTGACGAGGAATCATTATTCTCTCAGTGAATTTCTACTGTATCGTTAAACTCTTCAACTGTAGTACAGAACTTAAATCAGAGCCCCTCCCTCTACTACTGGAAAGAATGTTAATTCTAATGCAAGAGATATATTACAATAGATGACGAAAGCTCCAACCACATGCTGTGCCTGAGCGAACTTTATAGGATATAATTGAAATCAATAAGCTTTAACACCATTCACAACTCTAATAACGTCACAAAATGACGAGCTAATAAAGGTTATTTGAACTTCTTTTATAGCAGCTACTCAGTCCCAGAATACATGTATCTATCATATGTTCTTACAATAATCTGAGACAGTAAAAGGCCTATTTCATCTGCCTTTCCTCATCTTTCAAAAACATAAAAAGCCTGACAAAAAAATTCCCTTTGTGTGGTAACTATGTAAAAGCTTCTCGTTGTTTTGTTGGAAGGTCTAGATCAGGTTCGGATTCACCAAGAGGAGAGAAATAGCGGTCCACCATGTCCTCAGACACTTGTTCCAAGCTTGGAGGATTCCACTACATATTTCAAAATGCATGATGATACAATTACTTAATGCTAACACGCCTATTATTTAAATAAATGGTGCTGGGGTTGCTATATTCGAACTAATGATTTCAATAATTCTAGTAGTGTAGTACATTATATTAGAGCCACATTCTGCAAATGATTAGGATTGTCAAATACCATCTTGGTATACAAGTAAACTTTCAATCCATACCTTTGGTGCCAAGTCCTTGTCCACCATTCGTGCCCGAACCCCCTGACAAGGTTATAAAAACAAAACAAAATTAAATGGTAATGACTAAAGATTGTGAAATATTATTCAATTGAAAGATAGATTACATTTCATACCTCACAAAAATCACCAGAGATTTGCTTGGATATTCCCTGTAGGCTCATTCGATATTCACGGACCAAGCACTGATCAAGTGTCTGAAATCTACCTTCTTGTATCTGAATCAGTTGATGTTTGTAGCTTAGATCATAACAATGAAATGATTGTAGAAGAGAAAGTCAGCCAGATGACAATGGTTCAAGGACTCACAGATCTCAAGGAAACCTTCAAGCTCAATGGTGACGCTTCTTTAAGTCTTCTTAGAGTGGAATTGAACCATGGATCGTTTGTTTCAGCAGCTTCCCTTTCCTGAGAGAAATGGTTATCTAAAATCATGATAGCAATTTTTGCTGGAAAAAAGATAATTAGAATTTATTAGCATAGGGACCGTGTGTTGCCATGGGTCTGTTTAGAAAAATTGTTATAATAAATTCAATTAAAACTCAAATATACTATAATCAAGTTTGAAAAATATTTATATATGCAAATGAAGTAAAAAGTTTGCATATCGAATCAAAATCCATAGTATCAAGAGTTTGTTTTTAGTTTTCTATTGAGTACATGTATCTAAAGAAAACCAACGACAACCCTTTTTTTTTTTTTTTAACTCAAAGCCCATTTAATTTTTTTGGGCAAATCCTGTTGTCCCACACTTTAATTTACTCTAATTTTTTTGGATTTAGAGTTTGTAAACCAAAATGAAAAATTTAAAATAAAAAAGCCTTACCATGTAGGGAATAATATTCAGTAATTGTACCATCATGCATTTTGGGAAAATTGAATAAATTTAAAGTCAGTGGACTGAAATAAAAATGAAAGTAAAAATACCTGACATATAATTGAATATGAAGGGACCAAATCACATATATTAAATTTTTAAGGATCAATGTGAATTTAATTACAAAAACCACATAAGTTTTTTTGGGAAAATTGCATGGATTTGACCTGTATTCTTAAGCTAAAAGCCTGGATCACTTTAGATTTAGGGATGATATTGCCTAAATTAAAAATTAAAGGACCAAAGTGAATAAAATGACAAAAATCACTTAAATTGTCTGAAAAAACTACGTTTTGGGACTTTATATGCATCCATGTCCCTTTTCACCTAGAAGGAACTGTAGGATCCATGTTTCCTTTTAGTAGCTACGATATTTATAATTTATAACAATTAGCGTTTTTTTCTTCCCCTGGGGTGGGATTGGGGGAAGGTATGGGGCAATAATGGCTTTTCAGGGGAATCTGTTCAGCAAGGTGCATTTTAACGGGCAGTACTTAGGCTTTGCTAACGGCTCTTCCAAGATAAAAGCTGGACCATCACTTTTTTCAGCCCTTCACAAGGAGTCAAAAGAAGGGGCTGCAGGAAAATCTTCAAGATTTCCCACCCCAGAAGGTTTTTAAGTCAATTTATGCCCGTAAGTGAAGGAGTTCTTTCCTTCCTTTTCATGCACCCACCCTTTGCACGTCATATCTGTCTGCTTAGTCCTTTGACTCCAAATTCTTTCTCCCAAAAAAAACCAATTTCAAAGGAACCATAACTGGACAAGGTTTATTTTCTTCGATAATGATGAAAAAGAATTGCAAAGCGTTTAACTTCCAAGTGTTCTTGGGGAGCGATCTATATAAAAAGATTCTATTACGTGAACATTTGATTGGATTTATTGTTCTGGGTCAAGGAAAACATGTGACTATCAGAATACAATCTTACCAGAGCATCAAAGATTTCTTCGACTGTGTCATGGCTGAAACATTTATCGACCATTTCAATCCTAAACAAATAATACAATATAAGGTCAACTGAATAGATTATCGTATTGTTAAACAAGAGTAGCTTTTTTTTTTTCCGGGGGGAGGGGGGGTTAGGTTTTGTTGCGTATATTACGAAAGGCAAATATTATTTTACAGTAAAACAAGAGCATGCCACGGTATGAAAATGAAAGACAATATATTACCTGCCAAGTACACTCATCTTATTTGGATAGACAAGGTCACCATATTGTTCTAAAGAAGTTTCAATGACAGAAGGATCATCAGTGACCAGTTTCCCAAGATGATGTTCAACTAAACGAAGTTTCTACAGGATCAAAACAAACAACATAGGATAATGTCATAAAATCATGACAGAGAAATAAATCAAGACAAAACAAGAAAAGGTTTCACCAGTATTAACTTCGCTATTCGTGTAGTGTGTAGCTAGGCCACAAGCAATCATTTCTGCTCCATTAAGCGTTTCTCCGGTTAAAGCCAAGTACTCTCCTGCAAACAAGAATACACCTTATGCCATACTCATACTAGAGTATTTAAAGTAGATTTTAAAAAAACCCTTTTAAGTTGTGGTTTTAAAAAGATAAGTTTTAAAGAATGTGTTTTCTTAAAATTGCTATGAGAGATTTTTCCATGCAAAATAAATAAAAAACAAGTTACTTTAGCTTTCTACAAAAACAATGTTTGAAACGCGATTATGTATGGTGCCCGAAGCAAAAGGCAGAAGCTAGTTGGCTAACTAAACAGTTTTTTCTCTGTGGTCGGATAAAAAGTAAAAGCTACCACAATACCAAACAGTTAGTTGCTAATCGATGAAGTGAGGCTACAGACAAGGATGTTTTCATCTAAGCCCAAAAAAAAAAGGGATATAAGGGAAGAAAAGAAATGCAATAAGAAGAAGAATTGAAATCTAAAATAAAAGTTTAGGTAACAGAATTTAATAATACTACCCAAGAAAGAAAACGTACTGCAAGAGTACCTAAGTGACCAGGTAGATGTGAGAGGAAGAAGGATGCTCCAGCATCAGGGTGGAATCCAATCAGAGTCTCAGGTGTGGCGAAAACCTACATGAGTTGCAAAATTTATATAGCTGTAAACAATTAATTCAAATAGATATGCTAAACAAGTCAGTGATTCAGCACTGTTTTCACATTCACATCACTGGATATAGGAAAGGAAGCATCACTAATATGCAACTATTGAATGTCATGACCACCAGGGCACAGAAACAAGGTTTTTAAATGAGATTTCCTTCTTAATACAAGACTTTTGGGTTTCATATGGGCAACTCAAAAACAAGCTGGTCCCTTGTCAATAAAACATGCAGCAAATAACAATCTGCATGGCCATAAAACACAATGGACATACTGAAAACTGTTTTTTTTTAATAAAAAAAATGACATGCTGAAAGCTCTAAATGGGCTGAAGTGCCAACTTTCATGATTATTGGCATTAAAGAACTCCATTGTGACATGCACATCCATGAACATAACACAAGGATACACGATTATCTTTAAATAGATTTAAATGGTGGCAGGGGGGGTAAATAAACAGCATTATTACAAGATCAATACTTGTTTTCTATTACATACAGTTTTGTCTGTTGCAAGTCGAAATGTTCCTGGGATTGAAATTCCAGTCCCACCACCCATGGTAATGCCATTCAAAATAGCCACCTACAAGGAAATTGTTACTCATCAATGTAACCATGCTGATAAGTTGCTAACACAAGTAAACTTATAAATAAGATATCAACCACATTTCATTGACTTATTAATCAACCAGTGTAATTATACTGATCACCGACAAGGAACCTTCATGCATGTCAATATCAGAGCTACAAAAATTGACACTGAAATGCAGAAAACCAGACTCAAAATCCAGCAATCTATACAAGCTGTTGACAATTTAAATCTTGAATACTTACATGTGGCTTCAAATATGTACCTAGTACGTATATGAATGTATATAAAGTCCCAAAAAATTCCCTACACGCTTCCCATTTCCCTGCATTGATTGAAACAAATATTAAGCAGCCGAATATGCAAGATCACAATAATATTTTCAATACGCATGTATGAAACTCTGATCTCTTACCCTGGTTTATTAGGTGATAGAGATTAACAATATCTCCACCAGCAGAAAATGCCCTGCCACTGCCCTTCACAAATTCAAAACAAACACACCAAGTATACCTTAGCACAGATTAAAACACAACCAATCAAGAAAAAAGACGAAGAAGAAACACATAGCTGAAACCATAGGGGGGGATCTTACCTTTAATGTAACAAACCCAACACTTGAGTCTTTCTCCCAAGCTTTATACAATTTTAACAATCTAGCACCCTAAAAAAAACCAAAATTAAACAAGCCCGATTAAAAAGAAACAATTTTGAATGAAACCCAGTTCAAAAAAACACTCACCATGTTAGTATTAAGAGCATTAAGAGCTGAAGGTCTATTAAGAATGGCACTTCTTGAATTAGCTTTGTCTTCAACGAGTACCTATCCCAAAAGGAACCCGAGTCTTAAACTTGACAAGAGAAAAAACACAAACAATACAGTAAAGGGTTGGTCTTTTTAAACAAAAGAACGAAAAAAGAGAGAGACTAACTTGATTGTCAAGATCATCTTCAGTTGGAGGAGAAGAAGAGAGGCTTCTGCTGTGCTGTGGGAAATGTGTGAGAAAGCTATGGGAAAGCTTAGATTTATTATTGTTACAGCAGCTTCTAATCAATAGAGCCGCTGCTGATTTCAAACACTGCATTAGCGCTTCGCTTCCTTCAATTCTTGTTTTTCTCTCTATTAGAAATGCCACTCCTCGCTGCAAGCTCTGTTCTTTTGTGGGCCTTGAAAACGGGGGGGGGAGAGAAAATTATATATATAAAAGGGCTTTTGTATATATATATATATATTAACTAATATTTTAAAAGGTGTGGCAAAAATAGTGTAGCTTTCCCACATCACATGTTTTTTTTTTCATTCTTTTCCTCTTCTCTTTTTTTTTTTTTTGGCTTTGCACGTTTTTTTTAAGATTTTTTTTTATTTTTTATATTTTTTTTATTTTTTTATTATTTTCTTTTTTTTTTTTTAAAAAAATTTATAATTTTTTTTTTAAAATTATAGATTACTACAATGTTTCCCTACCTGACTTTGTTTTATAATTTTTTTTCTAAAATGATCTTTGTTGATTTTTTTTCATAGTTTTTTATTTAAAACATTTTAAATTGTTATAATGTTTCCCTACATGATTTTTATTTTGCTATAATATTTTCCTACATGTTTTCTTTCAAAATTATCTTTGTCAAATTTTTTTAATATTAAACTGATTGATAATTTAATTTTAATTTTTTCTATATGTTTTTTTTTTAAATTTTATGTGTTTTTTTTAGAATTATTTTTTTTTATAAATTTTATTTGTTTTTTTTAGAATTATTTTTTTTTTATTTTTTTAATATGGTGCTAGTTGAAAATTTAGTTTTATAGTTTTTTAAAAAAACACTATGGATTTTTACAGTATTCCTCCACATCATTTTTTTATTTTTTAAAAAATTATCTTTGTCAATTTTATTTTTTTTATATTAAGCTGGTTGAGAATTTCGCTTCGTAGTTTTTTTTTAAAATACTATGAATTATTACAATGTTTTCTCATATAATTTTTTATTATGATTTTTTAAAATTATTTTTAAAAATTTTTAATTTTTATATTGAGTTAGTTGAGAATCATAATTATAGATTTCTTCATGAAACATTATAAATTGCTATAGTATTTTTTTGTATAATTTTTTTAATTTATTTTTTTATTATGATTTTTTTTAAATTTTATTTGTTTATTTTATTTTTTAAATATTAATTTAGTTAATAATTTAATTTTTTTTAAATATTGTAAATTACAATAATATTTTTATGTATATTTTTTATATATAAATCTACAATAACACATAAATATATCACAAACCCACTGTATCGCGCGGCCTTGACAACTATTTATCCCAACGAAACAATTTGGGATTTTCATCATGAGGCAAAAGGATGAGGCGGAGTTTTTAAGTGGAAGAGAAACTACCCTGTGCTGTGAAGCCATGGTCCTTTAATTTAATTAATATAAGATTTATTAGGTGCTGTGCTATATAATTAATATAGGAGTTCTTTAGTGTAAGTTATTTTTATTTAGGAAATTAGATATAAGATTGATAATTTTATTTTTGACTTAGCGTGAAAGAAAGTTGATTATGTTTAAAAAGGCTCATCACTCGTATGCCCGTGTCACTATCCTTAAAATTCCTCGACGGACCATTCCAGAATTCGGAGCGAGAGAATTCCAACCTCCTTCTTCTTCACGAGTTCATAGAACATTATAGCACTCGTAAATCTATCATAATACATCGAATCCTGTAAGAACTATAAGCTAAAATGTAGTTGAGCTGGAGTAGTAGTACCACGATGAGTAATATTTTGGAAATTATTCTATACGCAAGCGTATATATAAGGGTTATAGAACTTTGAGTTGACGAGCTATTTTCTATGATTTGATTTTTAGAAGTGGATGATAGCCTGAGTGTGTACGCAATATAAAAAAAGAAGATTATTATTCTTTTCAAAGAACAAGAACTTCGACTAGCAAAGCAAAAGTGCAGAATACAATTAATTTGAACTTTCTTTGTCGCCACTGTCCACAAGATACAGCACAAGAGAAGAAACATGGGGATTGCGTATAAAACATGAAGGGGCAAGCAACGTTTGGTTTCATGGTGACATGTTCCTTTCAACTGCAAATCACTAAATTATATTTGTCATCAGTTCCAATCCATCCTCCTTCCTGATCACCTCCTTTTTCTTTGAATCTGTGTACTTTTTTTTTAATCCTCTTTGCTGAGCCATTTTTTTAACAATGGCTAGAAGCCCAGCTAAAATCTGCGGTTTAGATATAAGCGAAATCATCTGCCGGTTTTTCTTCAAAAGGACAGGCGGAATCATGTATACAGTTAATGGTACAGTTCGAAAATTTTTAACCAATTTTTAATATGTCATGAATTATTAAAATAAATTAATCATTTTAACCATTGATGGATCTGTGACTCGATGATATAAGCTTTCTCCACCGGTCTCTCTCTAGCGTTTTATTTTGTTTTTTGTTTAACTCGGTGATTAATTTTAAACAAATTAAATATTAAGTATTAAATTAAAAAAAAAATTAATTTAATAAAAAAACTATAAAAATAAAAGTTAACTTATGTTAGGTTTTGAAGCTAATAACCCTAGTTATAAATCCAAAACTAATCTTATACAAGATAAATTATGAAAAATAACATAGGACAATTCTAAAAAAGAAAAGAGAAAAAAAGAAGAAAACATTAACAAAAAAAACAAAAAAAAAACCTGGTTGAACCTTCTAAACCTGATTGAATATTTAAAACTCGTAATTTATAAAGTCTTTGACTCGGATTCAATCAAAAAACTTAATTCCTAATCAATTTAATTTTAAATGAAGAAATTATAAAAAAAAATTAATAAAAAGAAACTTTCAAAAGCAAAAAAAGATAGCTACAAAAAAGAATTGGAATAAAAAATGATAGTAAAAACCCAATGATAAAATTATATAAAAAAAATTAAAAAATAAATAATAATCAAAATAATAAGAATTAAATTTGAAAGATTAAGAAATCATAGAAGGTAAAATTAAAAAATATTTGTAATTTGATAGATTATTTAAATATTAAAAAATGATAATTAATGAAATTAAAAAATATTTGTAATTTTATAGATTATTTAAAATTAATAAAATAATAATAAAAAACCGAGATCAAATGTAAATAAAAAATATATTGTAGGGTCTAGTCTGGATTTTTAAAAGGGTCGGCGTTGAACATAAAGTAAAAAGAGAAAAAAAAAATAGTTAGTAATTCCAAATATAAAACATGTTTAATATGCACTTTTTTATATTATTAGAGATGTCAAAATCTTTCAAGTTTTGCTGCAAAAGTTAGTATTTGGTGGCTGCAAAGTCTCGCGCGCTCCATCCAAAGGATATGAAGGGTCATTTATTTATTAGTATAGATAATGTATCAATAAATTTTTTAATAATGTTTAATATAAATTAAATTACAAAAATATCTTTAAATAACCTTGAAATTTACAACAAAATCAATGCAAAATAATACAAAAAAATAAAAATCTATGCTTCCTATATGCATTGCAGTTTTTTAATGGCCCGGTTGGTTGCTGAGGAAAACGTAGAGAGCAAGAATGAAAATTACTTTTTTTTTTAATTGAATTCCTGAATTTAATCCGTTCTTAACCTTGATTTAGAACTTTAGGGTGTCTGATCATTGACAATTCAGAAATTACAGATACAGAATCACGATATTTTCAATAGCCAAACATAACAAGAATCCAAGGAATCCTGAAAAAATTTAAAATTTCCTTTTCTTCTTCTCAAAATTCTTTGAACTGATAGTTATTGAAGAGATGGGAAAATAAGTTGAGCTTTGGAATTAACAATTTCCTTTTAATGCTCTTCTGACATTATATTTCTCGCCAAAGTTGATGCCTTACGTTGCTAGTACATAGCAGATCCTAATGGTTGCAAATCCTGTAAACACAATGGCGCTCGTCTTGAAAGAATCTGCTCCTTGAATCCTGGATAAAAAACCTCACATGCCTCACCAGGCTTGACCACAACAGAGCCCTGAGCCACTTATCTGACAGGATAAATGTTCATGTCAGTGATGTGAAGAATGTCATCATATGGGGGAATCACTCTTCAACCCAGCCTTCAGATGCCAGTTATGCCACTGTCACAGCTAACAGCACAGAGAAGCTGGTCCGGGAACTTGTCGCCGATGATCATCGGTAGGCTCAAGTTTCTAGCCTGCTTTACTCTCATTCTGATAAACAAATAGCCAAAAAAGGAGTTGCATCTATGAGTGGTGTTACTTGGGAACCAATGGTGGTGATAATAACTTGTATTCTCTTACACAGTTACCCGCAGCATAGAGCGTGACTCACTAATTGTTGTTTATGTACTAGTTAAAATGATTATTTTTATTATTATTTTTAAGAAATTATTTTTTATATCAATATATATTAAAATAATTTAAAAATATATAAATAAATAAAATAATTTTTTTTTTAACTTTTATAAAAATATTTTCTAACCACAGAAACAAATACAAAACAGCTGCTTTCGTACTTGAAGAGAATCATTCCAAGCAGATTCAAGATGGATATTAGGTGCTGTGCTATATAATTAATATAGGAGTTCTTTAGTGTAAGTTATTTTTATTTAGGAAATTAGATATAAGATTGATAATTTTATTTTTGACTTAGCGTGAAAGAAAGTTGATTATGTTTAAAAAGGCTCATCACTCGTATGCCCGTGTCACTATCCTTAAAATTCCTCGACGGACCATTCCAGAATTCGGAGCGAGAGAATTCCAACCTCCTTCTTCTTCACGAGTTCATAGAACATTATAGCACTCGTAAATCTATCATAATACATCGAATCCTGTAAGAACTATAAGCTAAAATGTAGTTGAGCTGGAGTAGTAGTACCACGATGAGTAATATTTTGGAAATTATTCTATACGCAAGCGTATATATAAGGGTTATAGAACTTTGAGTTGACGAGCTATTTTCTATGATTTGATTTTTAGAAGTGGATGATAGCCTGAGTGTGTACGCAATATAAAAAAAGAAGATTATTATTCTTTTCAAAGAACAAGAACTTCGACTAGCAAAGCAAAAGTGCAGAATACAATTAATTTGAACTTTCTTTGTCGCCACTGTCCACAAGATACAGCACAAGAGAAGAAACATGGGGATTGCGTATAAAACATGAAGGGGCAAGCAACGTTTGGTTTCATGGTGACATGTTCCTTTCAACTGCAAATCACTAAATTATATTTGTCATCAGTTCCAATCCATCCTCCTTCCTGATCACCTCCTTTTTCTTTGAATCTGTGTACTTTTTTTTTAATCCTCTTTGCTGAGCCATTTTTTTAACAATGGCTAGAAGCCCAGCTAAAATCTGCGGTTTAGATATAAGCGAAATCATCTGCCGGTTTTTCTTCAAAAGGACAGGCGGAATCATGTATACAGTTAATGGTACAGTTCGAAAATTTTTAACCAATTTTTAATATGTCATGAATTATTAAAATAAATTAATCAATTTTTAATATATTAATATTCAATTCAATTCAATTAAAAACTTAATCCAGAACAAATTTAAAGATGGAATTTTTTCCGAGTCATCCCGAGTTGAACATACAAGTTAATTTATTCTCAACAAGACAAGATTTGTGAAAAAAATTCATGAATGCATTAGGAAGTGGGCTGTGTAAAAAGCCGGCCTGAGGGTACTTAATTTGTGTTAACAGATTGAACCCATGAGCCTTCTTGGTTTCAATCATTAGGCTCAGGAAGCAAAATAGCAGTGATGAGCTCTAATAAATCTAAAGCCCAAAACCCCACGTTAATTTCTTATGTCTCCTACACCGACGAACTGTCTTGCACTGATGATGCTGCTGCAGTGCTCCTCTCTCCGCTTGAGCAAACTCTGCAAAACCTCCAACAAGTTACTTCTCAAACCCTATACTAGGGCTTTTACATATTCTCTTATAACCCAAAAAAATGGATGAAGGAATGCAGCAATTCCAACAAAGTTTAGTCGAGCTCGGAAAATGATGCCGACCATGTCTTATTAGCTCGCAATGAGGTGAACTTCAAGACCTTTAAAAAATTCTCTTTGAAAAAAATTCTTTCCAAAATCACTTGTTTTATTTCTTATTAGGTGGTTGAAAATGATAAAGAGAGGAATGGAAACCGAGAAGCATTGACTGCATTAAGGAAGAGAGCTAAGAATACAAAAACTAGCATAAAGTCTCTGTTTGAGTCCATAATGAAGGATATTGGGAAGTCCGGATCAAGGGCTGCTCCTTTAGTGAAAGACATTTGTGGGACTTACGGTAATCATGACGAGAAGGAGAAAACTTGGATGATGTTTCCAGAAAGTGTTGTTTTTCCTTCTATTCCATTTCATGCTGCCCACACTATCCTGGAGAAAGCCCCCCCCCCCCCACTCCCCCAATTTTTTTTGTTTTAGTTGTTTTAATTAGGAAATGTTGATTTTTCATTTTAAGAGAATTGCATATTCATGATGGGTTTTAATTTAGTCGAATTACTAATTGTGTTGGTTTAATGAGCGCAATATGTTCTGGAAGTTAAGTTTGAAACTTGTCTTATCATGTTTTTCGTTGGTTTAGTGTTTTAGATTTGTGCGCCGGTATGAATAATAAAGTGGGCTTTCACTGTTTTCTGATTCTGTTTCTCTGCACAGAAAATGAGGAAGTTCTGGAATATATGGTTGCTCGAGATTTAGACTTGAAATAGGAGACACTTGGGAGATTTTATTGTTTTGAGAACCTCGTATTTGAAGGTCTCATGTTGCCAATTCTCAATGAGAACTGATATAGCTTATCAAATGGGGCAAAAAAAAAGGGTTTTTTCTGTTGCTGGAGATGGTAGACTGAGACTGAGTTTATGCATTGCACCAACACTCCCAGCTTGGTGTTAGAACTTAGAACCCTAGTTCAAAGAGGAACTAATGCTTCATTAGAAAAGTTGTATTTGTAGACATTTGATCTGATATTATACAATTCTCCTCGTTCTTGCAAAATGCAATTAGTGTTCTTGGACATGTATAATTTGTGAAGGTGTGATTCATTCTGTGAATTGGTAGCTTATTTTTTGGACAGAGAGCATGCAAATTTTTGGAAGGTGCCTCCATAAACTATTACTATCAGTTTTTTGTGCTTCATGGAGAAATTTCAGTGAAAACATGCTATGGTTAGCCTCAATGCATGAAACTTTGCATGTGCCAAATCACAAATGACATATAAAAGCTACCTATGATCGATGAAGACTATGGAATGATCGATGAAGACTATGGAACTATGATGCTTGGAACATGGTTGGTCATCAATACAGACTTTTAGTCTACTAAACTTTTCTTTCAGCAAGCGTCAATGGCAATTCCTTGAATCTAGTGTTTGCTGTGATGCAGATCAAGAACAGATTGAATATGAAGCAAAAAATCTGCAAAGCTTTGTGAAGGAAAAGTCCCTTTTAAATTCAGAAAAAGGTGTGCTTGCTGACAGTATTAGCCAGCGTTTGCTTAGGTCCTCAGTAACCTTAACAGACAACCCAAAGTGAGTTATGCATTGGGAAATTAGTGTTCCTGTTCAATAGTGGTTTTTGCATATGTTGTGTGTTATCTCTCCGGTTTATTTTTTCATCTTCTGTTTCAACTCAGATGAGGATTGAGCCTTATTTCATTTGGTGCCACTACTTATGGTGGCTTCTAGAATTGCTTTCTTTTGACTATTGTATCTTGCTGGACCACCAATTGCAGCATTCATATTAATATTGGACTGGATCATGGTGGTCCATCTGTGAATATGCATTTGTACATTTCATCTTATGTCTATTCTTCTTTGTTTCCATAATCAAGTAAATTATGAACATATTATAGGCTTCATCATATGGTGACGAAGCCTTCTCTAGGATTTATTTTATTATATTTCTGATATTAAAGTTAGTTAATCTAAGGTCATGTGATTAGCATGTGACTTTTTAAAGTATTTCCTTTATAGGCTAAATAGTTTTGCTTGGAGACTAGGACCAGGAATCCTTTTCCTACAAGCATATAAGGCTTAAATTAATATAAATAGGCTGCTAGGATTACTTTTGTAGTAGTTTTTGTTATTTTATCAATCTATTCAGATTCTAGATGTTTCTTATGAACCCTAAACCCTAATTATCCTGTTCCAACATCAGTTTATCCTATTCTTAGCCATTATTCTGCTGTAATTTCTGTTTTCTACTGCTTTCGTCTTCCCAAACTATGTCATATGGTCTACCAGAAAAAAAAAAAAAAAACTGCTTGTGTATTGTTGTTATACCTGTTTGAAGCTTAAGTGCATGCATCCACCTTTTGGTTTTAAAATGTTAGAGAAATAAAAATAGGTTAACTTTTTTTACTATGGGTATTTTCCTGATGCTGATTCTTTTTCTCTCTCTCAAAACCTGGCACTCTGAAGTGCAGATATTACATCACGATAGTTTAGGAAGAGCTCTTTTTCTGTCTTGGTCACTGGAGACAATGCTTAGTAGTTCTGATAATGAACATAGATAGCTTCTGTGTTGATCTACACTTAACAGTTGTGATGATGCTTGCATTTTTATCAATCTAGGGTCATTGCCTGTTTCGGTGACAAAAGAATTGGTGAGGTCTAAATATAAAGCAAGCCAATTGCTAAAAAATACAGCAGAATAGAACACTCAACTAATTCTCCTTCTGAAGGCTCCATATCTTGTTAATTGCTTGTTTTGCTATTATCGTCTGGAATCTTACTTGGGCTTGTGACCACAAATAATAAGCTTATGGCTTCTTCCTTTCATCCTTCCCATAGTCACTTTCTCTACGCAAATTGGATGTCAGAAAAGAAAGTTGTCAGGTTTGGGGACCATCTGACTTTATTTTTCTCACTCAAAAAAGAGTGGAAGTTTCCCGGGGACTGCTCAAACAGTTGAAGATACCTTGTTAGACCCTTGTCTTCTTCTTTTCATGTGGTCCTTTCACCCTAGTTTTCACATGGTTTCCATAGCTGTACGAAAATTATCACCCTCCTTTGTTTCTCTTCTATCCCATCTTGTTTTTATTTTCTCCTCCTTTTTTTTTCGCTCTTCTCATTGGGTACACTGACATGACCTTGAGTTATCAAGATCGAAGTACTGTACAAACTCAGCCAATCTCTTTCTGTGTTTTGCATGAATGGCCTATAGATGCTGAAACCTTGCTATCTCTAGAGCATTTCAGATGCTCAAGTACTGGATTTGTGATTTTATTAATCTATGTCTCATCTCTTTGATAATTGTGGAACTTAGAAAATTGATTCCACTGCCTATGTATCTTAATTATCCTACCAGTTTGAAACCTTAAACTTGTAATGACAAAGGTGTAGTTCCCCTCTTGAGAGCAGTTATTACATATGCTCCATGTAATTTTATTGTTGAATTTTTCCTCGCACAATTCCATCTTGGTTTGGATCATAATAGGATATTGGTTATCAATTTGTGGGATCATAACTCTTTGATTTTTATCACATATTAGAATAACCTGCTCATGGTTCTGATCCTCCGTGTCTTTACACAAATATTGTTTGGAAACTATATTAATCTCATTCTTATTGTTGTAGATAATGAGATCTGCATGGAATTCTCCTCTCAAGACTCTGGCCTGAAGAAGCGTCTCAGATGCATAGAAGTTCTGTTAAACAAATCACTACTCCGGCCAACCATTATCGTAATGTGATTATTGCAACCTTTTCTACCATGACACTGTCTTACGTGGATGAGCTGTGAATTCCTCTCGCTAGTGGAAGGTAGCGTTTTATGAAAGGTTGGCATTGCTTGTCATATATGCTTATACTTATTGGAATCATTTATGAAGTGGCCAAACCAAGTATCCAGAAACTCCAAAAGCAGGAAGATTCATCATTCATGAGAGTTACACATGCTTTTGTTTTTATTTATTTTTAATTTACTGGCAAGGAAGATGCTCTGTTACCTTTAATAGGAAATTCGGATACTCTTATACGGTAGACAAGCGCAATTACCTTGTCAAAAGGGAAACATGATAGCGGGTTAATCTCATAGATGGTGCTTGCATTTAACTTGTAGAGAATGTAACTGTGACCCCTAGCGAAGCCCTCTTGCTCTCCTTACCCTTGCTGAGAAAGTTGTTTGAAAATGTAGAGATTTTGAAACTTCTATCGAATAGAAAACACTTATTATTATTATTATTATTGAAATCAATGGTTAGATTTAAAACATGACGGTTCTTGTTTCCTTAGAATCTCAATCTGCATGTATGATGCTGATTGTGGCGGAGCCACACTAGAGCATAAGGGGGTAACTGCCCCCCTTGACTTTTTATAAGCATGTTATGTGTAGAAACATAAATTATGAGTTGAAAGTCTCATGTAAGAGGGGTTACAGAAAAATATGAGAAATAAAAAAAGGAAAATGAATACTTTGTCTTCACGTCTAAATAAAGCAAATGCGTGTTTAGTGAAAAATCATCCATTTTTGGATTTTCTTATATGCATTCTATTAAAATCACTACAAAATCTTCTTTTCCAGCAACTTTTTTTATATGGTTTTAACTATTCTAAAAAAAATATTTTTGATGAAATTAATAATGAAATGAGTATGAAAAAGTTTTAAAATATAAAAACTGAAAAGAACAGTTGTAATATAAATTTTTTTAATTTTAAAAGTATTTTTAAATTAATTTTATTTGATATGAGTTAGTATATATTTTTTCAAATTGATTTCTTTATATAATGTATACCTACATAATATATAATATTAAATATTTATTGATAATTTATTTACAAAATTCTGACTTAGTCACTGTTCTGCTTCAGTAACATTTTCCCCCTCTTGATCGAGCTGTGTTTAGGTAGATAAGATTGGGCCTCCTCTTAACATCTGTCTCGAATATAGCGATGCTGTTGTAGACTTCTGTTCGTTAACTTATTGGTGATGCCCATTTGAGGTGTTTGAAGCCATTTTACACAGAAGTCCTGGACAGCATGGCATGCATTTCATTGACCAGGCCTGCAAGTCTATTTGGCTCTATGACCTCGGCAGAGATATTAACCCGCCAGGCTCCCCAAAAAACAAAAGGGCGATGCAATTCGGAGCAGAGGTGGGAGGGGATCGTGGATGACATCTTAGAGCCTGCTAAAGGACAGCACATAAATATAACGTGAAAATTTTCAAAGATCAGGATGCCAAAATCTACAAGACACTCTACCTCCAATCTTATCTCACTCTTATCAACTGGGCTCTACTCCACAGCTATGAGAGAAAGAGAACAGTAAAATATTGAACAATATTCAGGGCAAAAGGTGAGACAATAATTTAAAAAGCAGGAGAATTGTTTTGTTGATAATAAATAAGCCTCTGCCTAAAAGAGGTAGACATTCCGTACATGAGAGTCAACGTCCGTGTCAGCTTTTTTTTTTTACCAAATGCTACCAGCCTGTCCTCTCTCTCTCTCTCTTTAACTATCAACTCGGGCACTGCTACTTCAACTTTGAGGTTTCTTACGAGCTCTGTTGTGTATCTTAATTTAAACTCGCCCTTTCATCGATGACACCTGCTAGTTGAGTTCATGTACATAGATTATTAATTGCAGGTCACTATTTAAAAATTAAAATTATAAATAATACCAAAAGTTGAGTTTTTAATATACATTTGAATCTACCTTTTGTTATTCGAGTTGATAGTATGTACTTCACGATAATGGATTGAAATAAACTAAGAGTTTATTTCGAAGTATAATTGACATTGTTTTTTAAATAATTTTATGTTAAGGTTTATGTTAATAATATTTTTTTTATTTTTTAAAAATTATTTTTAACACTAAAATATTAAAATGGTTTAAAAACACTAAAAATATATTAATTTAAAATAAATAAAAAATAAAAAATTTAAATTTATTAAAAAATAATTTTAACATACAGAAACAAATAAGCTCTAAATAAGCCATAGACTTTTTAAATTTAAAGAACACTTGTTAATAATCATTTAATACATCTAATTAATCTTTACTTTTCTTATACTTAATCAAACAAATCTAATAAATAATCTTAGAATTATATGAAGTGCTCAGATGGAAATTGTTAGGCGAGCCTAATCCGGTTAAAAAAAAATCATACATAACAAATTCTATTTAATATTTAATAAAGACTTTTATTTAAATATTTAATTTTAATAATTCTTAACTTTTATCCGGTAAAAAAAGAGAAATATAATCTGATAAAGCCAAAAACGCTTAGGCGAGTGTGATTTTACTGTACTCGCGCGGAGACATATTTACATGTAGAGTTCTGGCATGATATATACAAACAAACAAACTACTTGCAATACATCGTACGTTGAAGATACGATCAGTTCCTCTCCTGTCTTTTTCTGATTTTGCTACTATGACCTTTTCTTTCTTGTTATTCACACAAAATGCCCCTCTAGATCAAATCCTAAATTTCTCCTTGCTCCTTGGATCTTGACCAGCCCTCCTTGTTCCATGAATTAGGTGCATTATTTATGGAGGATGGGATGTGCATTTATTTGGACACACACACACCCGTATGAGCTGAATGTGTAACAGAATAGTGGAAAAGGCAACAAACCCATTGATAGGTTTGATTTAAACACCCGTTCGTCATCGATCGAGCCAAAACCAAGTTTAATTTTATAAAATTTAAGAAGTTAATCTAATTAAATTTCAATAACTTGATAAATTAATTTATATTCAATTAATTTGATTAAATCTAGAAGAGATAATTCAAGCAATTTTTTTAAAAAAATTATCCACTAAACTACTAGTTACTAGTTGACTTTTTCGGTTTACAAACTTAAAACTTATGTCGGATCATGAATAGAGTTAGGTTTTATAATTACAGTGTAAACCTAGTTTAATTTTGATGAGTTCATGGATGGAGGTGGTTTTTACAGTAAGTGGGCTTATTGGTATCATATTAGATATGAATTCACAAGTATACAGATCTAGAATCTTTTTTTTTTTTTTTAAAAGTAGTACATGCTTACTAATCAGCATCCAAAGAATTAAGGTGTTGGTTCGAGAGAAACATGAAGGGGCAGCTCTTAATTATCATAATATTAATTTTAGAATAATGGAAGCTGGTGGAGTTATCAGTCGCTCGGTCAGCCATTGAAAAAACGAGCACATGCTCATTGAAAGGAATGATATGGTCTCTCAAAGTACATATACAATCAGAGTATTTCGACATTCAATTTTCAACGAGATATGTAACCTTTGATGTTAATAGCTCGCGTTTAGCAGCTTCCATCGCATTCATCTACATGCAGAAAAATATTAGCCACGCTTTGCGCCTGCCTGCTCTCTCTCTCTCTCTCTCCCCCCTTTTTTTAGGTATTTTTATATATGTTTTCACAAATAAATAAATAATTTTATGTCTATTTATTCCCCAGGAAGAACAGGGGTAAAAGGACATGCATCAGCTTGCTATTATTGAATCATTTTTTGTCATCGGACTAATTAAGGTTTTTGCTGTCTCCCAGCTGGCTGTCATATGGTAGTGGATCTATAGCGTTCTTTAAGGCATCCTTTTGCAAACCCTAAAAGCTCATTTCCCTAATATAGATTCTCTGTGTGCTTAGGCTTAGGGATAGACGTAGCGATGGCTATTGCTGAGAAACAAAAATTCAATGGATTCTTGTCTGTGTCAAAGGTTAGGAAGCATGGTTAATTTCTCATTTAAAACATAATTAAGAGCTTTGGTCAGGGACAATCTTGTCAATGTGACAATATGTCGGCGACGGCCTGGAGAGAGAGTGGAAAGTATCTCTGTTGGAGATTGCTTTTTTGCCATCTTTTATTAGCTTTGTCTAATATGGCAAGAATAATTTAACACGTCAATTAAAAATATATATAAATGATAAGATAAGTAAATTCTCGGGAAATACCGATAAGGCCAGCAATTAATCGCACGGTTGGAATCCTTCATTCCCTGCCAAACCCTGAGCTTTTAAATATTAAATCTTTATCTGTCAAAGAAAATAAATCCTTGATGTTGCTAAATGTTTTTCGAATTAATTAGGTTAATTGTTGAGTTAAATTGAGTAGTTCTATGCCTTTAGATCATTTGCATGAGACTTATTCTATTCTGAACATATATATATATATATATATATAAAATTTGATTCATAAAATCTTGCTGAATGATTAATTATTCATGCTTGCTTCTTGGAGATAAATAAATATAAAAAGAAAGAAGTAATTAAAATGTTATGTTTGAAATTTTTTAAATAAGAAATGCTAGAACGTTTATTTTAAAAGGATGACCAGGACTTTTTTTATTGTAATTTAAAACATTCTGTTTGGAGTGCCCCCTCCCCCTCTGGATTTTTTTTACCGAACAGTACATCCAAAATACACCTCCTGTATATTTGCACTAACTATACTCTACTACTCTCGCTCTGCCGTGGATGGATAAAAAGAAATTGATACAAAGTTGGACAATGAAAATGAAAAAGAAAACAAGCAAGAGAAAATGATGTTAACTATATTAACTTATTAAGCTTGTAATCTAAATTATTTCTTGAAAAAATCTTAAAGTTTAATTTTCAATTAACTAGCTTGTTTGCCAGTGTGATTGCGGTTGCTTTTCAAATAACTTTTCATGTCGAAATGTATTTTAAAAACTATTTTTGATATCAATACATAAAAGCAATCTAAAACATACAAAACATACAAAACATATTAAATTTTAACAAAACACAAAAAAAATGATTTTTTTAGGAACGCGGTTTGCACCGCATTCCCAAACGGTGCCTAAATGTTAAAAAATTAAATTGAAAAAAGAAAAATTATACAAAAAGGGAAAAAATAGCAATTATAAGTTAAAAAAAAACTTGAGACTACTTAGATAAACTTGTCTAGCCTATAGACTAGGTTATCATACTGAGATAACCTAATAAAAATTAAAAAAAAAAAAAAACCTACATTTAAAAAAAAACAATGTTAAATGATAAGTCATCCAATGAAAATGATTAGAAAAACAACAATTATAAGCAAACAAAAAAAATCTTGAACCCACCTAGATCAATTCGGTAAACTCATGAGGCAATTCTTGAGAATGAGATAACCCTTCAATGAAAGAAAAATGAAAAGAGTCATGAATCCTATTTTTTTTTTAAATGTTGAATTATGATACAAGACAAAAATAAGTGAAAAGAAAAACGATGATAACCTTTGTTAGCTTATAAACCGTGCCCCTAACCATTTGATCAAAAGCACCAAAAGAAGATCAATTCTCAACAAATTAAAAACATAAAAACAAAATCAATGACATAAAATAATCCAAAAGAAAAAATTAGTTATTAAAAGGAAAAAAATCTAGACACGAACCATCTAAGTTAACCCTTCAAACTCATAAATCAGGTCATGAGATCGAAAAAAATATATAAAAAAACATAAAAAAAACCATGAAGTCTATTTAACAAAAAAACAAATTTTGATTAATGAGACCAATAAAAAAAGTTTTAAAAAGATGGGAACTTATGCTAGCTTATAAAACTCATGGCCCAAGCCATCTGATTTGAGGCATCAAATATGAAAAAACCACAATTCTTAAATTTTAATAAATCAAATGTTAAATGATGAAATTAAAAAAAAATCACAAAAAAAATTCTAAATAAAAAATAGAAACTAAAAGAACAAGGATAGAATTTGAAAGGAAAAACAAAAAGAGGATAGATAATTTTGGATTGAAGTGATAAAAAAAAATAAATTCCATAAAATAAACCAAAAAAGAATGAAGACGAGATCTAAAAGTAGACCGAGGTGGAAAAAAATGCTTTTCCGATAACAATTCGTCCATCAAAAAGCAACACGCACCGCTCGAGGTGAAAAAAGACATCATAAATTTAAAAGGAAAAAAAAAAGAGGATAGATAATTTTTTATTAAAGTGATAAAAAAAAATTCCACAAAATAAACCAAAAAAGAATGAGGACGAGATCTAAAAGTAGACCGAGGTGGAAAAAAAATTTTTTCCGATGACAATTCGTCCATCAAAAAGCAACACGCACCACTCGAGGTGAAAAAAGACATCATAAGGGATCTAATAACACGATAAAAGAAATATTTTAATCATCGTAAGAAGCCACACACCCCACCAAAGAGCGAAAACCTTTCTTATGTGCTGACAACTCTTTTTTTTTTAATTACTTCAAAAAATTAATCTACCTCTTAACATTCTGATTATAATTAAAAATCCATATGAAAATACAACCAAGATAAAAGTTAAATTCATGATTTTACTATGCTAATAATAATAAAAATGCACAAATGCCTCAAAAGCATCATCAATTAATTATGATATAAAAGATTAGGAAGTAATTAAACCATACAAAAAGACATGAATTCTTAAAATAGACTCTTTCAAGGGCAGTGAAGATTTTTCACTGAAAAAAAAAAAGAAAACATATTTATATCCCTACTAAAAATGAAAATGACAAATGGATGACATAAAAAAATTATTTTACCTCAAATTTAATATTCTAGCTTGATTCAATGAACAACAAGAACGTCATTTTGTTATTACTTTTCACAATAAATTATCTCTTGTACTAGATTATTTTCTCGGTGCCATATATATTTTCGGGAAATATAGGAGACCCATGAGTCCAAGAACATCGACTTGATTGACATGCATTTAGAAGAGTATGCCGCTCATAATCGAAAGAAGAAGAAAATCATGCATCCCAAGGCGGATTAGTTGAAAAGATAGCTTATCATGCTCGAAGACCAAGAAATTAAAACCTAAATTTGTTTGTTACGTTAAAGCAAGCACGTTAATTTTCCCTAATCACGCAGGCCAAGCCGATACAAAAAGATCATCTAACGTTTTTTAAAATCGAAGTCGGGTGTTTCGTTAGTGTATTGATATGAAAGATAAATATAAAACATGACATGATAATCAAATTATTAATAACATGAGAAAACTAAAAAATAACACTTCACTGAATTTAAGATTATGTAATTCTACCGAATTAAGTATGATTGTACATGAAAAAGCATATATTATATTGGGAATATCAAATACGTGAAATTGCTCGAGATATTTTTTTGATTTGCAGTACAAAAAAGCAATGGGAAAATGTAATAAATGCAATAAGGGACACACCCATCTTACAATTATCTCGATTTTAATCTCTTTTCATCACCGGCGCATGAGCTCATTTTCTGTTGATTTGCACATCATGACTCGATCAAACACATTGCATAATTATCAAGGGAGGCAAAAGAACATCATCATAATATATCCAAGTCCAGTCCCTTTCAAAATAGACGAAGTTGCCTTCAATTTCTCAAATCACATCGTGAAAATAGGAACTTGAAAAAAAATGTGAAGCAGAAACTTCAACATAGACAGTCACAGTGACCTTTCTGTGCAAATTGATCAAAATTAGCAAGGGCAAAGCAGGGAGTAGGTCCCAAGTTCTTGAGGAAGAAACCGCGTGGCATTTTAACCTCTTTACCAAAAACAACAGCACCGTTATTATTGTGGCTAGCCAAGCATTTACTGCAAGGTAGGCGACAGCTTTTCTATAAGCCCCGACTAGTTGGGGAACCCCCAGCCATGTATTTTAACTTTTTAACACAGAATTCCATTGCAGTGGCTCTATCTACAAATATGTGACCATCAAGTGGGTAAAATGGTAGTTTTCGGGTTTACACACCAATTACCTGTGCGCAAGCCGCCTCATAACTCAGTTTCTCTCTCTCCGAGACTCTCACCTAGCTAGCTAGAGAGAGAGGGAGAGAGAGACTGGTACCAGAAGGAAAGAGAGACTCGTTTTTGTGGCTTTAAAAAGTCATAGACAGAGAGTTAAATAAAATAAAGAAAAGAGAGAGGGGAGCTAGCTAGAAGGGGGAGGCTTTTGAGAGTTTATAGGGGCAACACCCCAGTTAAAGAGAGAGAAGAAAGCAGCAATTGAAACTCTGCAAATGACCAATTTTAGTGTTTTTGAAATTCGCATCCTCTCCTTCTCTTTCAGTTCACTGACTCGGTTTAATTTCCATAGGTGAGAGTTGAGACAGAGAGAGTGTGTTTTTTCAACTTGTGAACTGTTTGTAATATCCCATAAAAGCCCACCTTAACACCGACATGTCTCCTCAGGACAGTCTTACCTCTCAAAAAGCAAAAACCCCACTTTAACAAAACCACTCAGCATAAATCAAAGCGAAGCAAAAAAATTTAAGAAAGATCAAATCTTTCCCAGCCACTACCTTTTCTCTCCTCTTTTGTATTCATCTATGTATAGAACCAGCTCCTTTTCTTGATGATCATAACCTCTTCCTTTCTTTGTTTCTTTTACAGGTAAATTAAGCTAGCTAGATTGATTAAGATTTTCATATTATCTAGAGAAGGAAGAAGAAAATGTTGGAGTACGAATGGGGAAACCCGTCAACAATAATGTTATCAGGTGGAGATGATCAACAAGCTGGAAGCAACCACGACGTACAAGATCAAAATCGTCAAGCTAGCATTTTCGATCACTACACCACTCAATCTTTCAACGACAACAACCTCATTCCTCAACATACCTCTCCAGCCTTAATGTTTCAGAACCACCCCACCACCACCAACGCTACACATCACAATATCAACTCTTTTTTCGACCCTCGTGCTTACGCTGGCGCCGGCGCCTCCACTTTTCCCACCACTCACCATCCTTCCCTCCTTTCCCTTGATCCAATCCCAACAGTCACATCAGTCGCAACTGCAACCTCTTATTTCCTTATCCCAAAAAGTGAGGAAATTCCTCGTTCAAATTCCGATTTGATCACTTCAAGGATAGGACTGAATTTGGGAGGAAGAACTTATTTTTCTTCGGCTGAGGATGATTTTGTGAACCGGCTTTACCGCCGGTCTAGACCGCTTGATCCCGGTTCTTCATCTAATGCTCCGAGATGTCAAGCTGAAGGCTGCAATGCTGATCTTACTCATGCTAAACACTACCATAGACGCCATAAAGTCTGCGAGTTTCACTCTAAAGCTTCTACTGTCATCGCCGCCGGGTTGACTCAGCGATTCTGCCAGCAGTGTAGCAGGTTTTTTAAAATTACACTATTGCCCTTCCCATGCACTTTCTCCATTTTATCCAACGTTTTGTAGATGATTGTATGATAGTGATTCACCGACTACGGAGATGATATCTCAAATTACTCTATTACCCCTGTGATTTTTTTTCTCGTCATGATGATGTCCAATGATTGGCTACCCGTACATGGGTTAATCCCGAGGGCATTTGAGTCCGTTAAATATACTTTCCGTTTTACGTACCATTTCTTATATCAAGGCAGCATTACGTACTTGAATTATTTTAATTTAAATAATAATATAAGCTTAGGACTTGAAATTACAATAACTACCTCAATATTCTTTCTTCTTTTCAACGGTTCCTTCTCTGCCTTTGATATCCGGACACGGTCAGAGAACCCTCGCCTGACGACAATACCCCTGGGCTTGTGCTTGGCAACCAATGATTGGTTGGGCCGTACATGTGGAAATCCCGAGGGCATTTGTGTCCGTATCTATACTCATTACGTACTGATTTTTTCTTTTTCACGTATTTAGACAGCGCGTAATTAATTAGCAGCTCTGAGCATGGTTTTGGAGTAATTGACAGTGATTGGTTACGTTGAATTTTTGTACAGGTTTCATCTTCTCTCAGAATTTGATAATGGAAAGCGTAGTTGCAGAAAGAGATTAGCTGATCACAATCGTCGTAGGCGGAAATCACACCAAATTAATCAAGAAAATCAGAAATCACATCTAGAAAATGCCACCATTTCCTCATCTGAGATTCTCACAAGTAAGCTCCGTTTTCCATGTTCATATAATTATTGTCATGTTGAATCGATACGGATCAACATTTTAATTTATGAATGGCTTATCCTGTATACCATTATTTTTTATATACATTAATAAATTTAAATTTTTTTCACTTGTTTTTTTTTGGCTTGAGAAGTATATGCATGTATGAGCAAGATATGTAGGAAATCAATTAACTTGCATGGTATTTTCTTATGGGAATTTATAGGGTCTCCACCGGACTCTGGAGCTCATCCTGCTTCATCGGTGACGGTGGCGATGTCCCCTCCTCGAATATCTCTGGATTGTTTCAAGCAAAGATCGTATCAAGCCACTGCTTCTTCTTCTACATCGTCAAGCTCGCTGTTTTTCTCAAGTGGGTAAAAAATGTCAATGACCTGATCAAGGAGGATTTAATATTAACTAAGCAGTGACATAGTGTTACTCCAGTGTTATATTTATTTTTCCCTCTTAATTTACTCTCTCTTTAATTATTGTTGATTAAT
The DNA here is from genome assembly GCF_000495115.2 of Populus euphratica. Classification (NCBI taxonomy): domain Eukaryota; kingdom Viridiplantae; phylum Streptophyta; class Magnoliopsida; order Malpighiales; family Salicaceae; genus Populus; species Populus euphratica. The sequence continues at coordinate 2,941,975 of NW_011499846.1, forward strand.
GCTCACTCTTGCTTGTGTTAGTAAAAACCAAATGGAGTATCTGCTCTGCTAATATATTTCTCTCTTCAAGCGATTTAATACCTGTTGATGTGGTAGCCTTTCATATCTTTTTCTGTATTCACCAGAAGATATATCCAAAAATGGAAAAAGTAATCACTGCAGGAGGACTTTTCTAACAGAAGTATCTGTTTGGTTTCAGAAATGGTTAGATAGGCACGGGGATGCAGGATTATTATCATTTAGGGCATTCCATTATTATCCCTTTGTCGGATCCTTACCAGGAAAAAGGCTGTAAATCAAACATGCATAAAAACAAGAAAATGAACATGTATGCGATATCAATCTTCAAAGAAATTTATAGGAAGGAGATCAAGTTGTCTGCTAGCACTGATGAGAAGCTGCACTAAGCATGGATAGTTAGCTATTTACAACTTAGCCCGGATGAGCTTATCTCTCTTTCCCTATCCTTTCAGTCTCTTGAAGTGTTTTCTTCCCCTCTCTCTCATGAAGGGAGTGTTGCAGCTGTGAAAATATTAATACCGCCCATAAGCCACATTACCTCCAGCCGCACCTACCAGACCAGGTGGTGAAAGTCTTACGGGCTTGTGTTCGGGTTCTTTGAACAAGAGGTTTAGCCTACTTCTATCGCACTTTTCTTGTCTTTGAGGTAGCATTCCATGTGAAGTTTAATCGGTGCATTGAGCCTTTGGCCAGTAGCAAGGAATAATTACAAGAGAATTAATAAAAACCATCTGATAATTATATGAAATTTACTGCATTGCAGAAGAAACTGAAAATTATTTTCAGTAACCTTACTTATTTTTATTCCAGTAAAGACTTTCGCAGGCATTTGCCCCATTGAATATTCAGGGTAAACATATAAACATGTATGGTATATAATTGAAAAAAAAAAACTATTAGCAAGTAATTATTAATTAATAGCTATTTTATGATTTCATTTTAAGGGGAAAAAAAACAAATAGAGGAGTAAAATACAATATCACAATGAATCTCTTGAAAAATGATTTAAATATTTCTGTCTAACCATATAAATATATATTTTTTTAATTTTCTTTCTCATTTCCCTCTTTACATGTATATTCCTTTTCTAAGAAATAATTATTGATAGTTTAGCTTTCTTCATGGACACTACCATGGACGAAGTTTATCCTAGTAATTCTTACAAAAGAAATGGTACATCTATTAGTGACCTCTCCTAATTAATTGCCATTAAGAACTAGGTATCATTAATTAATTTCTCCTGGGACAGCATGCATTGTGCTCATGTGTGATTCTGACTGAGAGTTAATGAACTTATCCTATGGCGTCTTATAATAAAGTTACAGGGCAGTGGATCATAGATTTTATATTATAAAAGACGATGCTGAAATCTCATGTTAGTTTTTATTGTATAGTATATATACAATCAGGGACGGATTACCATCCAATTTCAGTAGGGGTAAAATAAAATAATATAAGTACATAGCTATATTAATTAAGATCCAAAAAGCCTAAAAATTATAAGTTTTTTAAAATAAAGCTAAAAAAATTACATATATTATAAAAACATGCTCCACAAAACTCTTTTTTTTCTTATAATTTACAATTGTTTCCTACAAGATTTCATATATTGAAAATATAGTAAAATCTTCTCACTATAAACACTTTTAAATATTTATTTTTCAATATAAATTATTAAACAATCATTCAACCAATCATAACTAACTATAAATTATCTATTTCAACCAACCAACACATAACCATAAATTATTTATTTTATCAATTATGCATGGTTTTTTTTAATTACATTAAAAATTACAACCAAACAATATAATTAAATTCATTTCAATCCTTATCAACACAACAACACATATTAAATACACATAATTTACAAACATTTATTTTGGTTCTAAAAGTTCTCATTCCTCCTCTTAAATAATCAGCACTACTTTCAACATTAACACCCAATTTTTCTTCTTTAATTATGTTATATTTAAATTTATTTAAGTTATATTCCATCCCAACAAAATCATATTTTTACAATTCACTTTTTCTCAATTTAACATTTAAGAACCTTAATTCAAAATTTAAAAATTTTACAAAAATATTGTTAATCTTTACTTAAACTTGTACAACCGAGTTTATAACATCTTGCTCAATAATGATATGAATTTGGAATGTTAACCAGTCAAATTTTTGTTCTCCTTCTTTTTTTTCATTAAATACCATGAGTTTCCTCTTTCTATTCTGTTTCCTTTACTTGATTTTTTCTTTAATTCTCAAGTTAAATATGTTCAATACTATGTACCTCATCTATTTTGTATTAAATTTTAGTTTTTATCTAGTGTTTTAGTGAGGAAACTCTTAGTTTTTTTTCTCTTCTAATATTTTTCAGCACCAATATGTAGTTTAAAGGCAAAAAAGAAGCTGAATTTTCAGTTTCTCTAGCTTATTTATAAAAATGTTAATGATTCTATATGTTGTTTTTTATCAAACTGTTTATATTCTCGCATTACCTTTTCAAACTTCAACTACTCTAAAATTGTAACTAAAGATAGAGAAATGTAGAAGGATCCTTGTAAAATTTCATCACAATTTAACATTTGAATTGAAAATTATACTTGATAGTGTAAAATTAATCAATAGATAATTTTACATTAATATCTTAATTTTCTTATTGAATCATTGTTAGAACCATATCAGGTATTCTAATAAGTTCTTGGATCATTTTCATATTCCATACTATATTTATTTATTATTTTCATCATTTGTTTTATTTAAAGACTTATTTTAGTTTTATGGTAACATTATCAATTTTTAATCGGGTTCATATTAATATTTTTTTTCATACATTTCTTTCTTAATTTTTATTTATTATTTTTATTTTAATTTCTTTTCTTGATATCATTTTCTCATTCTCAAACACAACTATTTTAAATTTCTTCTAATTAATTTTTCTAGCCATAAAAACACACAATGGAATTCGGGCACAATATATACTTCATTTGATTTTTTTATTATTTTTTGTTTTGACACTGTGGGCAAGTGACCACATTTCCCACATGCTGGATTCGTGAATGCATATAATTGATTGTGGGCTAAAGTTTCCACAGGAAACCATCATGTATAATCGATCCTAGCTACAACATGTTATGCCGGGATACCTTTTTAATGATCTTGAAGCCTCTTTGCACCTTCGACGAAATTTAATCGTGGGTCCATGCCTCATCAGTTTTGTACTTGTTTAATATTTGTTTATTGTGCTTTCTTGGAACCATATTTTGTGAATTTATTTGGTCCCAAAAGAGAAGACAAGAAAATTAACAAGATTTCAAATCAAATCATTACCTCTAACACCCTTGGTTATATGTAACTATGAATTAAATACCCTTATCTTTACGAGTCAATTACAAGAAATTGATTTGAAGTTTGATTTGGGCCCCAACACTAACCCCGAAAATGTCATACAACAAAAAGCTTCTGTCAAATTTTCAGAAGGCTATACTCGATGGAAGTATGTATTTTCCTTTCTCGATCGATACCTTTTGGCTTCTAATGATAATTTTGAATGTCCAATGTTATTCCCATCTACGGCATGATTATTACACATACAATTTTAGTAGAAAACAGAAGGAATGTTTAAATATCTAGTCAAGCCTATAATAATCCAGTTTGTAGAGGGTAAAGAGAAAAGACAACCTTAAACATCATTCTACTTGCTGCTGCTGCCTCCAGTCCTTATCTCAGATCTAATAATTATCCAAGGGAATTTAAATATGGTGATGGGATTGTCCACCATCGGACACTGGCAAGAAACTTCTGCATGAGGTTGTCTCACTATTGATGATCCTATTGAATCAAATTCCAGGAAATTTCCTTCTCTGAATTCGCGGGATCGAAAATTCTTGTGACATGACGGTGCCAAAATCCTTAGCAATGGAGCCCTCGGCGCAATATTTACCGGGGTTTGTTGTCATGTGTGCGTCATAAATGTCTAGTTAAGTAGCCACATTTTCCCATTATATGTGTTTGATTTTTATTATTTTCTTTTTTCGGGGGAGGGGGGGTTTACATTGAGAAATGGGCACTCTTAAACCAACTTTTATACGCTGAAATTAACTAAATGTATGATTTAATCAAAAGCAAACTATTCATCCACTAGGATCAAGAGATTAAACCTGTGTGATGAGTTGTTTGTTAACGTCTTAATCTCGTAGGCCACCTAATTCAAGATTTTAGGGAGGTCCTAAGCTTTTGCTGCTGCCTCTAAATTAAGGGCCTATAGTACTAATCTACTTGTGCTGTAAATCTTGCTGGTTACTTCCCTTTTGGGCACCAAAGCAACCTTGGTGTGAACGACAGAAATTCATTGAAAATTATCAATTATTGATCACTTCTAGCCTTCCCTCATCAGCCAGTAAATTTCATATCACCTTAAAGTGGACCAACAAAAATCTAATATCATGTATCGTATCTCTAAGAGTTTGGAGAAAGGTCTCTTTCTCGCACCTTTCACCTCATTTTTTTGTCCCCTCGGTCCCTTGCTCTGCTCGCTCGAGGGGAGGGAGGGGTGGGCAGAGGGGGGATCTCTTATCCCCTAACAAGCTTTACTTGACTCATTAAGATGAAAAATAAAGAAGATAATGTAACTGCAATTCAAAGAGCTAAAATTATTATTCACCATGTTTTTTTTTTTTGTATCTACGCTCCTTTTTAAAACATTTTTATTTCTGTATTTTTACATAAATAGAATCGTGCTTAATCTAATCGTACAGAATTTATCTGATTGTTGAGAAAGTATGCTTCATCATCTGACTTTCTAGATTCGAATTTGAAATTAATATCTGATTTTTTAATTAATTATTTATTAATACACCGAGTCAATTTAAAGAAGGGATTTAATATCAATTAATATGTTAGCTAGTATATGACATACTTTTAGCGTCAGATAAAAAAATAATTATTGTTGTATTAAGGATGTCAAATTAAATCCTATTTAAATAGTTTTGTGAAATCGTTGTCATATTTGTTATGCTTAGCCAATTCAATCCAACTCGCCTTTTTTGCAAGCAGAAATTCATTCGCAGTGAAAGATACTGGCAATACAGTGAATAATTACCGATAAACTAGGATTATTTGTAGAGCTTCACGGTTATTAACAGTGAAGCAATTCTCTTTCTCTCTCTTTTTTTAATTTTCATTTTAATCCTTTTTTTCCATTTCTCCACTTTTTTTTTCTTTCAATTTTATAATTTTATTTTCTTAATTTTATCCTCAAATTTCTTTTAATCATCTGAATTTTTTTTTTATCAGGCAAGTCATTTGGATCATATTAAAAATTCTTTCACAAGATTTAATTTTAAATTCAAGTTAAGTAAAGAGTTGTGTTTAAAAGTTTTTATTTATCAATTTCATTATTTTTTTCTTAATTTTTTTTTTATTTTTTTATAGGTTGGACAAGTTGATTAGATGACATTTGGTCAATTTTTATACAATTTAATTTTAAATTCAAGTTAAGAAAGGAGTTAGATCAAAAAACTATAATATTAATTTATTAAGTCGGATTTAATAACAATATAAAATAATTTTTTAAAACTAAAATATTTTTATTATATTAAAAAAAAAAATTGTGATCCAATCAAATAGCACATCACGAGGCTATAAACTAGTTTTAACTAAGATTTTTAACTGTAATTTTAACTCATTGGAATGTTACATGAGAATCATGTGACTCTTTTATAAAAACCTCTAAATTGCATATTTGGAAAAATAGGAACAGAACAACCTATAAGTTTTTTTTTTAATTTATAGACTTTATTTAAAAAAAAACAGAGTTGAGCATCTTACTCAGAGTCCTGTCCCATATGAATAATATTTTTAACATATTAAATAGATTTTTGTTAACAATTAAGTTTAGTTGGATTTTGTCTAAATGTAATTAACAAATATATGATCAGATTCATAAAATTATTTAGAGGGGATTCTATTTATCAATTTGATATAAACATATGGATCTCTGAAAAATACAGTTTTTCCCAAAAAAATAAATAAAAAATCTAGAATTGACACTGGAAACTGAAATTACAGCATCTGAAGGAGAACATTGCTCGATTTATTTTAAACAAATAATAATTAATTTGGTCTAGATTAAGACAAAACTACACTTACGGCTCTTGAAACGGGCAAACGATTAGAAACTTCCAGGGCGTTGCATAGTAGTTAAAGGGATATATTATCTACTTAGTCACTATGGCTTGAATTTTAAGATAGATCGTGAAGAATTAAAATTTTATAAATTCTTTTTGTTTAGGAGAGGAAGGAAAATAATGAAAGAAAAGGTTAAATAGTAAAACATCCCCTGGAGAAAATAAATAGCTTTTGAACTTGATGAAAAAATGTTTAAAAAACCACTAAAAATATCTCCAATTCCTCACCCTTGCTCTGTAATATTGAGAAAAAAAAAAAGCACTCTCAAAAAATATAAGACAAACATGAGAAAGGGTATTAAAGAGAAGGATGAAGGCAGTGAAAATGGGAGATGACAGGTGTTTTATGTTTTTGAAATATTTTTTTTAATTACTATTATTAATGTACAGAAAGAAAGGAATAGTGATGATTGTTAGAAACTTTTTCATCAATTCCTCAACAAAATCGAGCTCACAATTAAAAAATTATATTGTTCAAGAGATTTTTAGTTCAAAAAAATATTTATTTTTTTTTTAAATTAAGAGAAAGAGTGGATTAGTCTCGTTTGTTTGGAATTTGAGAGGAACTAGCGAGGAAAAAAAATGATAATGAGAAAATTATAATTATAACTTTTTTGGCTTTCGCAAAATATTAAATCCTGTTTTCATATTGATTATTGAGAATAAATTTGTGTGTGTGTGTATGGTACTTGAAACTGTTTTTAACTCCAGGTATAGTTTTAAAAATATTTAGTTGATTAAAACTCAACATAAGTTTTCATGTATCCCACTAAAACATCTCTTAAAATCTCGATTAAAAAATTATTATTTAAAACCGCACAACTGAAAAAACTGTGAAGATACAACGAGGAATTTAGGCAGTAGCTACAATTAACATAGCAAGTTACAAATCCTCCCTTGGCTATCATAATCATCAAGTCATGGAGGAACTAGTTTTTTTTTTAAAAAAAAAAAGTGGTCCGTGATTTTGGTGACTGAATAAGAAATTGAACAATATTTAACCTCTCTGTTACACAGAGGCATGAAAGGCACATCGGCGCTTGCCTCATGGAACAAGTGCAGTATTTGCATTAGCTCCCCAATCCCAGCTTCTATGCTCGCCCCCACCACACATCGGTCATCTTTCATCTTTCATCAATGCAGTCGGGCCCTCTGCTCTGATCATCATAAACTTTGTGCTGCGGATGTGGAGCCCATTAATAAAGGCAACTGCTCACTCCATTGCTACTGCTCATGGAGGAGGAGGGGGGTACTTTTCAAACCCTATGTACGTAGAGACTTTTCTTTAGGGTTAGTAGGTCTTCTGTGGGGTTGCAACTGATTTTTGGGTGATATGTGTTTTGCAGATTCACGTGCACTGCACGTGATCAGTATTCAGTGATTGTCCTTTGCCTCCTTTGCGGTGGTGGGACTTCATCCACAGCTGGACAGAGATGTGGTGGTCTGTGAGAGGTCATTATACCCTAGTTTCTCTTTGAATAAAAACAAAGGAAGAGACAGATCGGTCTATTTTCATGCCTAATTCTTTTAATTTTATTTATTAGTAGAGCGATGGTCATTTTAATTGTTTAGCTGGCAGTTGGGGTGTTTTTAGATTAGTTTTTAAATATAAGATTAAATTCCTTCCTCGTAGACTTATGTATAACTGAAATAATATTACATGAATTTTATTTAAATTAGCAAAAAAAAAAAAACAGATCTTGTTTGGATTCTGACGTTGTCCAGGAGCTAGCTAGCATTGGTGATTAGGTTTTGTTGGAGTTATGACAAGTGTTTCTTTACCTCTACAGAAACAGGTTTGATATTTAGCCTTTAGCAGTGTAGCCCATCACCAGCCATTGAATGTGGTGGTTTGAATATTGAAGGGGAAAAGAACTCACCTGGTTTTGAATAGTCAAGAAAACCAGAAGTCTCTTCGTCTTTGGATATACAGTAGAACTTAGTTGAATCAACATATTGAATTCTTTAATAGTATGTATTTTGTAGAGTCAAATACATAATAATTTGACTTAAATCAGGTTTCAAATCTCGAGTTTTGATGATAAACCTGCCAGAACAAGTTAGGTTCTAGAAGTATAAATCAAACTAGGCAAAAGGGTGTCGTTGCTTTGAGCATCATAATTCAATTAGCATTAATAGAAAAGATTTCAAGAGTAAAATTAACTGATTAGATCAAGGATGCAATTTAATCAATACCCAATCCTCTTCTGTTTTATTATGCCATAAAACAAAGGGAGAAGTAAAATTAAAATACATAAAAATAACTAAGGAATTATTTCCATTACCTCATATTTTCTAAATTCGAGTTTTATTCAGACCAATAAACAAGAGAATTTATTTTCCTAGATTTATCAGGGCAATGTGAGGGGGCGGGGGGAGTACACCCTGATGATCATTAAAAAGAACATTTATTTTGTATTAACGTATAAAATGGTCTAAGAATACCTTTGACCATCAAGCAACAAATAATAATAATAAAAAAACCGTATTGATTTGAACTTTAAAAATAGAATTAGATTCCAAATTTATAAATTTTATCACTTAGGTCCCAAACATGTTCTACATTTCTCAACCGTGTTGTCTTGTCAATTTCTTTTAATAGAGCATGCCCAATATGCATATTGTATGTGCTAATATGCCTAATTGACATAAAAGTGAATGGATGTTAGCAATTTCGGTCTGATATGAATATTCGTAAACTAAAATGACATTAATTTGAGAAATACTTGATAAAAACATTACTGAACATTAACAATAAAGCCTGGTTAAGAACTTCTTGAAACTCTTGGAACATTGTTGATAAACTTTACATGTTTGGGACTCAATTAAAAATAAGTATACAGGTTTGGGACTCGATTGAGCTTTTCTAAAACATCTAAAGCGCTTGGTGAGGCCTTGGAAATTAATCAAGAGTCTTTTAAGAGTTTCATAATTGCTAGGTTGGGGGTTATTAATTAGGCATTTTCCGCTTCCAAAATTCATGTATAGGGATCGTTCTCGTGCTGAGAAGTGCAGGATGGTGATCCACACACATAATAGTGTGCATCCTGCTAGTGCCACGACAGAGATCAACAGTGCATAGTGCGTGGCCACATAATAGTTGTTTCTAGGCATGATGATAATTTCTAAGCCTTCAACACCAAGCAACTTTCATCAAAACTTGAAAACAACTAGTCTTGTAACTATCAATAGACCACTCGTGGAATCTCATACTATTTTTGGTTGCGAAGGACACTTTCTCGACTTTGGAATTGCAGGCGTGCACTTTGAGAAAGAAGCTTGATTGGCTTCAATCAACTTTCGAAGATTATGAGAAAATTTGCTTTTATTTCTTTCCAATGTGTGGTCTTGGAAGTGTCTTTCGAGTGTACGCACATTGGATGCTTTTGTTCATAGTTATATCACTTGGAATAGTGTTTGTTTGTTGTGGGTTTTGTGTTGCGGTGCTGCGATGCATAAATATCTTCAAAAATATTATTTAATTAAAAATATATAAAAATAATTTTATTAATTTTTTTATTTTAATATCAATACATTAAAATTTATTAAAAACACAAGTTTGATGTTTTCTCAAGAAAAAAATGATTTCAAAAAATATTTTATAACACTAATTTGGTCTGAGATTAATATGGTCAACTCATGCTTTCAACTAGTTATTTTTTTAATTTTATTTTGAGATTAATATGGTCAACTCATGCTTTCAACTAATTATTTTTTTAATTTTATTTTGAGAGTTTCTAAAATGAAATGATGATTTTTACTAAATAAATCCCAAGTCGAGTTTGTTTCGGGTATAAATTTCATAATTGTGCTTTTATCTCTTGGTATCTTTCTCGCATGTTGTCTTTGCCTGTCATTGTAACAGGCTGAAGCTTATGATGTCCACCTTGAAAGTGGTGAAGTTGCCTAGTTAAAAGAAGGAGAAGGGCCCTTTTTTCTTCTTCTTTTTTTTCTGGGAAGATCAGAAAGGTTTCCCAATATGTTCTTTATGGCAGGCAGTTCGACTTTACTTCGGGTTTTAATTTAACTAGAGGAACTTTAGTTCTAGCATATGCTTTCCCGGACATTTTTTTCCCCAAAAGTAGAGCACAGGTTTGATGTTGCATTTTTCGTGGCACAATGGAAAGCTAGAGGCATGTTATGTGTATATATTCAAGCCTTACATGTCAATTAATTTCATGCGGGAGAGAGTCCCACAAGCATGGCACCTTAAGATTTGGATTTCTTTCTAATCTTGAAAGATGTGATAAATTATAGATAAAAAAACATTATTTTTCAAATTGTTTTTAATTTTATTATTTTTTTATGTATTAGATTTGATCTTTATTTTTTATTTGAAATACTTTATAAATTTGATTTTTTTTTCAATTTCATTCTACTTTAATTTTTTTTTATATATCATATTTTTTTCTTTTTTTAATAATCTTAAAAAAAACATTAAATATATCATATTTTTTTTTTAATAATCTTAAAAAAAACATTAACAAGTTGTTTTCCATCTTATTTTTTCTAATATAACTAAATACTAAAAACTGCTTTTTAACTCATTTTTTATAACTTTGTCAAATATAAAAAACTTATCTATTTTTCAAAAATTCACATTTTATAAAAATATTTTCTAGTAAACACATATAGTTAATCTCCATCGTCTAATCTAAAACAATCTAGCTAGGGTTCAATCCTAAAATAAGGTTTTAAAAAAATATTTTTTATAAATATATAAATTCTTGTAAATATTTTATTTTGTCAAATAATTTTCTCAATCTAAAAACTTAAATTACTAGGTTCAATATATAATTTCTATTATTCTCTAACATACTCCTTTAAATAAAAACTTTTTAGACTTGAGAATTGAATAAATCACACTATATTATGCTATTAATTAAATATGAAAGCCTTTTAAATTTAAAATTTACACAGATTCATACTATCTTTTATTATTAATTAGATTTTTAATTAGAAAAGAGAATAAATATAGTAAAATTTAAATTCATTACTATTTAGTTATTAAATAGAACTTTAATATATATTTATATTATTCTTTAATATGTTAAGAAAAATTAATAAAGACCCGTACAAACAATAGAGTATGTGGTTTTATTCGATGCAGAGTAAAAAACTTTATGGAAAAATCCTCTTGAGAGAAAGGGATGCCTTCAAGAACATGGACACAAGTCCTTCAGAATTGTGGACACAAGTAGTTATTAGTTTGTGCTATAAAATATTAGATTAAGTCCCGCGACGAGAACAATCCTTATATTTAGTTGCCATTATTGAGTTTCAAACCCTAGATATACTGCTCGTGATAAGCCTAAAGAAAATATCATTATTGTAAATGAATTAAGACCCAGAAACAAAAATGAAAAAGACAATGGTGCCTGCTCCTCTATAAACTTATATATATCTATATATATATATATAATCAGCTATCCTTAGAATTAGTTTTGACGTGAGATCAACTTTCAACTACCGCAACTTAAAACTTGGAAAGAAAACAGTGGTTCAATTGGCAAATTGCTCCAAGTGCATTGATTATTCCAGTCACTGTACACAATTGAATTGAACTATGAAAATTAATTATGGTAAAAATTAGAGACCGAGTGAAAAAAGAGTTTCCAATCAAACAAAAAAGAATTATACAGCAAGTTGAACGATCCAAAAGCCTCACTGACCAAACAATTAACACCAAATGCAAAAGAATAAAGTAGGTGTTGCAGATTAATTTTAAACTACATGGGCTCCTTCCATGGTGCTCCATAACTCAGAACACTCTTCTTCCTCTTCTTTATTTTTCCCTCTGGGAGACAAGAATCCGAATGCTGAACTTGGAGCCTGCATGAGGTCCAAAGTCACATGCGTGCTGGTGTCGTTTAACCGGCCCCAATGGCGTGGCTCGGACAGCACTTGTTGCTGATGGGTTATAAGAAAATTGGAGCTAGGTTGGGACTCACCAAGGTCTTCCATGGCATGGTGGTGCAAGTGTTTTTCAAGAACAAGCTGTCTAGCTAATATGGCTGTGCGGTGTTCTGCAATCAATTCACGAAGTGCAGCACTTGATCTTGAGGGGAGATCAGACGGAGAAACCCAGGAATCAGCTTTGGATGACAGAAGAGAGAGAGCACATCCTGTCGGCGACGCTATGTATGGAAATCTCCCAGCCATCAGTTTTTCTGTTGAGGAGGAAATTGTCCGTTCAGTTTCTTTCATGTTCATAAATTTTCAACTGCGTTGTCTATATCAATGCCAATTCACTTAATGATAGCAAATAAAGCATAAAGATTATTCTATTAGAACCAAAATCACTTGTCATCTTCCTCAAAGGAATACACTCTAAGTTGATTAACGTAAATCATCTGTCATAATGTTTGCCAAGCAATCTCCACCTTCTCCGAGAGGTAAAGGCCTCGAGTTCATAATACTCCTCTCATCCCAAACAGGTTTTCTGCTGTTTATTCCAAACATCTCTCCTACTTCACTTCTAATTAAAGTTCATGAAGTCTCCAGTCGAAAAGGTGAGATTTTAGAGAAGTATGAATAAGTAGTGGTGATATGTTACATTAATCATGAAAAATCTTTTTAGATTAGAGAGAGTAAATTGAAGATCAATAATTCAAGTCTAAAATGCAAATCTTCATGATGCAACATAATATTAATGAAAGTTCTAGCAAACCCTAGATTATGTAGTTACAATAGTAATGATTGCTGTTCTCCTTAAATAAATGCATCGTTGAGCTACCCAGTGAGGATAATTTTCTTCTCTAAAACTCTTCCCTTCCTAGCATGAACAGAATTTAACCAAGGTTAACTGATATCATGTCAACTAAACCCATCTACAAGTAGTAATAAATGCATTGATACCCTATCGGGAGACTATCCAGCCAACCTAGTCATAACTACAGGCGTCCGATTCAACTGGTAGTTTAGTTACCACCTCCTCCCACAGTTCATAAAATTTATTTTACTTGCTCATCTTTTTCTTGTGATAGGCATCCACAGGAGCAGTCTCAAGTACACAAGCACCTAATAAAATTTCAAACAGGAGCACGTTTTCTTATACCAGCAAGCCCTTACAGAAACAGTGTTGCAGGCCCTTTAATTCAAAATCTGATCCAGCTAATTAATACTTCGTTACTTCGAATTTCTGCTTCGTGATTGCAATTATTTTGGGAAAAAGAGGAAAAATATATGTTTATTTAAAGTGTTTTTCGCTTGAAAAATTATAAAATAATTTTATTTTATTTTTTAAATTTTATTTTTAATATCAGTATAATAAAATAATATAAAAAAAATCATATAAAACCTAAAACATGGTTTGAAAATTAGAAGGTAGAAAATAGGGCCCTTCCGTTTTCCCGATCAAACAACAAAAGGGCTTATTCCTGACAAATCTTTACAACAAAAGCTATTATCTAATTCCAACAATGGAAATTGAATGGATAAACAAGTCAAGTACAAGATCATTACATACATACCTTGAGAGGAATTCCTTGAAACAGGATCCTGAGAGCTCTTTCTTCTTCTTTCATTGTGCCCTGCCAATCTCCTCCTACAACTCCTCTTTGCATCATCAAACTCTGACACTACATGAAACCTACACAAATAACAAGCTAAGCCCACTTTTAATCTCATCAACAAGCCTATTTGGCAATTACCACTTCACATCAGATTTTTTTGCAAGGACAAGACAACTGAAGAAACTTCGACTATTAGAGAGAGAGAGAAACAAGACAACTGGGGAAAATCTCAAAGATCCAGGAACAGTTACTATAGGCGAAATCAAATAAGCTGGCTGTAATTGAAAGACGGTGAGCAACGCCAGTGTTACCTGCTACACTGCTGACAGAACCGCTGCTCCAAACCTAGAACAATTACTTTAGGAGCCTTGGAGTGCATCTCACAAACTTTATGCCTCCTGTGATAATCTTTAGCATTCAACAACGCCACATGGCACCCTTCCACCTGACACCTCGGCACATTCACTGACGTGGAAGAGGAGGGTCCGTCGTGAGCACCAACACCGACGCTGTAGTAGGGTTTGCCTCTTTTGCCTATAGAGAACCCACCAATCTCGTGTCGGTCACTCACTGGGTGGTTGTTGTGATTGTTATTACTAGTACTGTTTTCAAAGTAGTGTCGCTTGCCTAGCTTCAAGCACATTAGGTGCGGGTCTGGGGGCAAGTTGGACCCGTCACCTGCATAAAGAGAGAGTTGCTGATAACTGTTATTGTTGCTGTGGTGGTAAAGCCAACTGTTTTGGTTCGGAAACAAGAATCCATGTGCAGAAGTGCCTTCTGGGTTGGTGCAGGAGCTGCCGCTCTCCACCACACTAGTGGCGGGGGGGGGGGGGGGGGGGGGTGGTGGTGAAGAATGTGTCGGTAGCAGCAGCAGTGTTACTACTGCTATTAACCAAGCCAAATCTTGAAGTATTAAGCTCCCATATATCCCAAGGAAGATTTGCATGATCATTCTCTTGACCTTTGTTCCCGCCATTTTCCATCTTCCGTTCTTTAACAAAATTAATTTGTACTGCTTCTTGTTTCTAGTCCTTCTCTCTCTGTGTCCGGGACAGTACAGTTGTATGTAAGGGACTTCGCTGTTTTTGAGTATAGTAAAGATGCAAGGAAGAATGCAATGTGTGGAGAGAGATTTGGTTGGGGTTTGCTTCTATTATGAAAGAAGAAAGTATTGAGAGAGACAGAACTTTGGTTGAATGAAGGAGCCTGTTGTCCTCAATGAGTGACAAGAGAGATCATCAGCTTTGAATTAAAAAGCTGTGATATCACAGAAAGTAAAAGACAGACAGACAGACAGGGAGGGAGGGGGAGAGAGAGAGAGAGGGATGTGGCATGTGTAAAAGATGTGGTACACGTGGAAAGATTCAAGGGGGAACTGCCCCAGTGGATTGAAGTGATTTGATTGAAGAGAAAGAATCGGTTCTGGTTCTTCCATATTAACCCAACGAAAGGGTTATCATACAGTGATTGTTTGATTCAGTCCAAAACGACCGGACAAAAATTTCTTGTCCATTGTTATTTAACAGATCGCTACTAATTTCCTTTTTTATTCTATAATTTTTTTATATAGTTATAATTACTTTTTAAAATATTTTTTATTTATGTAGTTGTAATTATTTTTTAAATTTTTTTTATTTAATAAAATATGTTATTAATATTTTTTATTTTTAAAAAATTATTTTTAAAATCAATATATTAAAATAATTTAAAAACATTAAAAAATATTAATTTAAAATAACAAAATTAATTTTTTTTAAAAATACTTTCCCAATACACTATCAAAGGTCCACGATTGATTGCCAGGACTAAACTAATATTATTTACAAACAATTTTATTGATGTGTGTTTTATGTGTTAAAAATAAATTTTATTTTATAAATATTAATTTTTATGTTCTAACTCGGTAAATTAAGAAAAATAACCATCTCCTAACTAAGTGTTATAAATAAAATTTAATATGTAATAGATTGAATCTACGTGGCACTTCCTCAGAAAAGGAAAAGAAAGCAACGCCCCACTCTCAGTGGCCAAGTCTCGTAATGAGAATGAGCAATAAAGATAGTTTGGCAATTTAAAGATTTTTCTGGGTATGTTTGTTTTTAATGATTAAAACATATATTAATTTTATTTTATATTGTTTTAATGTTTTGATATCAAAATAATTTTTTAAAAAATAAAAAAAAATATTATTTTAATTTATTTTCAAATAAAAATATTTTAAAACATAATTTTTATCGTTATTCTAAAATTTTAGTTCATCGTTGCCTTGAATAATGAATAAATGAAAATCATCTTCGTCATTATCTCTTCTTACTTCTTAGGTCATTAAACACATGTACAATTACCGGCTCACGTATCTGTAAGTCTTTTAGGTACTTAAGAATATGAATTTTCTGCTATTGAGTATATATTTAATGCTATGTTGTAAATTATTTTTTAAATTTATTTTTTTAACTATAAATATACTAAAATATTTTTTTTTTATTGGTACACTAAAATTATCTTGAAATATTGATGTAATATATTAAAAAACAATTTAAAAATAGATTCTATTGTAAAAATAAACACTCACCTTAACAAGCTCTTATACAGTACCAATGATTTAAAAATAACAGTTAGAAAACTCAGTTTTCTATTCGATTCATTCATAAACTCCAACCACTCATATTTATTTTATTTTTTTGTGTTACAGCTCCAGCTGTTGCTTTCAAGGCAGCAGAGGGATCCATGCATGGTGCTATAAGCGATCAGAAACAGCACTCAGAAAAGATCAGAGGTCATCGGTACGGGGGAGGGAGGGGAGGTCTCCTCCATTCCTTGATTATTCCATTTTTGCAGAAGGAAGTGTTGAGTATAATGCTAAAAGGCAGGGGAAACACTATTTCCCCGCACCGATTAATAGTAATTTACTGTGTTGTGGTGTTCTTTTTTACCCTTTTTTTTATTTAGTTATTGATTTTTTCTAATTTAATTATTTATATTTGTAAAAATTTAGAGTTGTTAATTTATTTTAGTTTATATTTTATATAATTATTATTGTGTCAAAAAAATATAACACATCAAGTTAAAATTGAAAAAAATCTTACCACTCCGATATGGTTTATTTAAAAAAAAATAGTTAAATAAAAAATAATTTTAAAAAAAATACTATGTCATTAAATTTCATAAAATTAATGATTTGATTTGCGAGTTTGGCAAAATAATCCTAGTTACACCAATTCACAGGTTGGGTAGGGTGTTTTTTTATTTTTTAATTGAATTTGATTATATAATTATTTATTTTTGTTTTTATCACATAGTTAAAAAAAAATGAAAAAAAATATATATTAAAATTTAGAATAAGTTTGATAAATTTAACTTTTCTTTTGTTTTTAGTTTTTTATTTTATATTTTAATACTAAATTAATTTAAAATTGAGTTTCATCATTTATTTTATTTTATTTTCTATAAAATTACCATAATCTTACAAAAATTTCAGTACTGGTTTAACTCTCAATTTTGTAATCGTTTGTTTTTGTTAAATAAACAATAGTCTAGACGGAAAAAAAAGTTATTAATTCCAATAAAATTCATTACCTGGTTTATGAGTTTAACATGTTGACTCGGGTTATCCAATTCACGGGTTTAATGACTTTAGCCTTTAAACTCGATATATATTTTTTTAGTTGCTGATCCTTTAATTTTTCTAATTGCTTTTTATTTCACTCCTCTATAATATTAAATTGATCAGGAAATTAAATTTAAAATTATTTTTTTTATTTTCTACATAATTATCATGATATTAAATAAACCTTTTTTTAAGGTTTAATGTTCAATGTTGCAAATATTTAATTTTATCATAAAAATAAATAAAAATAATTATAAAAACAACAAAATTACTAAATTAACTGAAATTCATGACATAAATTGCAGGGTGATTAAAGTTGATTTAATTTGTCACCATCTTAATACTAAATAAAATTATCATCTTAAAGTATTTTTAAAAGATATATCATATTTTTATTGGATATTTAAGTTATTTTTTAACCTATTAAATAGAATAATTTATTTTGAATTATTTTTTATATAATTTAATTTACAACTCAAAATATAAAATTTAGTTTGTACATTTAATTTAAACTGTTTGATTAGATTTAATGGTAATATAAAAAAATCACACTTTTTTAAGTTTAAAAAAGGAATAGGTTCGTGTAACAGTGTCCTGCTTTTTATAACATTGCATGCATTTTTCACGTAAATAAGTTATTTACAATCTAATAATCCCAAGTTAACTCTACTCGAGTCTTAACTGGTCGTGTTTCAAGATGAAGTATCTCAAGTTATACGACACGAACACGAATCTGACCGTGTATTCCACGATTTTGAATGGACGGTGAGTGTCAATGTTTTTTATTTATTTATTTTTGTCCAAAATCGTAATAGAATCACCTGGCCAGCCAAGAACTTGCAACTTGAGCGTGTCTAGTTTCAAATCTCCTCACATGCGTATTTCAGCGGCTCTTGAAATCTTGCTAGAGTATCTTGCTCGATTTGATAGAAAAGTCAAAATCTCTGGGCCCGTCAGGTCAGCGTGATAAACTTGCATCGTTGAATGTTTTATTTCTTTTATAAGATCGAATGTTACGATTTGTGGTGGTGAAGAGCGAAAAAAGAAAGAAATCGTGGTACAGAAGGAAGATGGAATCAGGGACGGGAGAAGAGTACCCCCACATTGAATGGGCAAAAACGAAAATCACAGGGGAGATTGTGGCGTACAAGAACCATCTTAATTTAATAATTTAAATAAATATAATTTATATTATTATCATGTTTAATTAATTTTATATAAATCATATCTTGACGATGCGCTGCATGTTTCTTAAGATCTTTTAAAGGAGGGAGAGATAAATTCTGCTAGTACAGAATTAGAGTTTTTTATTTTGATTTTGTTTTGATGGCGTTCAATTGCTTGTCAATTTTTCAAACTGATATAATTAATCTTGCTCAACACAGAAAATCCTATTTTGGAGCCGGAGAACGCTACACCGTCATGTTAAAATTTAATTTGCCTTGGAAGATTTAATTACCAGGACGTACGTACTAGTGCTTGCCTTCCAGCAAAATCAGAAAATTGGACAGCTTCTCAGAATTCCACATGTTTTCATTTGATGATTAGTGTTGCTAATCCAAAACCAATAATAATTATGAATTATCACTCAAGACTTTTTTACTCTGCTGCATGAGGAGACATCGTTTTCCAGCTTTAGGGACCAACGCGTGCGTGCACATGAGCTATTGCTGATGATAATAAACGTGCACTCAAGAATGATACGAGTATTGTCAATGGACCATGTAAATGTTCTGATAAATACTTTCATGGAATGATAAAATTGGATTAAATTTAAGAAGAGGTATGATAACACAAAATTAAATTAATATCTTCAAATTGAGATAACAAGATATCTTATTGTTGGATTTGATTCAATTTTTCTCAATTGATTTCACACATAGTTAATTGAAGTGGATTTTCCTGATGTATTTAAAGACATTGATGAAAATTCGATTCGCTGGAGGTTCTCTGGTGTTTAAACTCTCCCCAGGACCGATGAAGTACAAGATTGTCTCTCATCAAGTGGCCCGAATAAAATCCTGCTTAGCCTGCACGAGGATGAGGAGGATGTTGATTTTATAGCGTGTCTTGGCTCACAGGAATATTGATAAAACACTATAGACATATATTCATTTGCATTGCTCGCTATAATATTGTAATGTCATCTCTGCCTTTAAAAAAATCAATTTTATTGGTATTAGAAATATTTAGATTTTTTTTATAAGAATTGTTTGTGGTTAAATTTTTATTTTATTTTTTAAATATAACAAAAATATTCAATTACCCTGTAAGTCAAAATTTTAAAACTTATACACAGTTATATTTTATCTTTTCACATTTAAAAAAACAACAACTTCATTCTTGAATGTGTGAAATTGAAGAATGAATTGATGTTTAATTTATTTCAATGTACAGATATATATATAGCTACAGCAGAGTATTATTCTAGGAAATAAATTATTGTTATGCTAGAATTAAGGGTGACCCATATATCATGGGATTGCAACAATTACGTTATATACAATTTCCTAATGTATGAAGATTTTATTCTCTAACACTCCCCCTCAAGTTGGAGAGTGAATATTTTGAAGTCCCAACTTGCCACTTAAGAATTTTAGTTGGTCCCGTCCCAATGCTTTTGTTAACATGTCGGCAAGTTGTTCATGTGAGCGAACATGAGAAGTAGAGATGAGTCCTGCTTGTAGCTTCTCCCTTATGATGTGGCAGTCTATCTCTATATGTTTAGTACGCTCATGAAACACAGGATTGGCTGCAATGTGCAAAGCAGCTTCATTATCACAATTTAATATTGTGGGTTTATCCTGAATGACTTTTAAATCATCTAAAATGTAGCGTAGCCATGTTATCTCTAGGCACGTGGTTGCCATGGCACGATATTCTGCTTCTGCCGTTGATTTTGCAACATTTGATTGTTTCTTAGATTTCCAAGAAACAAGAGAACCACCAAGAAATATGCAATACCCCGTGGTAGACCTTCTTGTTGTAGGGCATCCTGCATGGTCAGAATCACAATAAGCTACTAAATCAAGGTTGTTATCCGCTGGAAAGAACAAACCTTGACTAGGTGTGCCTTTGATAAACCTCAAGACCCGAAGTGCGGCATCTAAGTGTGGTTTTCTAGGTTGTTGCATAAATTGACTCAATATTTGAATAGAATACACAATGTCTGGTCGAGTGACTGTGAGGTAGATTAATCTCCCAACTAATCGTCGATAACGGGTTGGATCTTCAAGTGGAACACCATCAGTAGGAGTAAGTTTCAGATGTTGTTCCATGGGAAAAGAGTCTGGTCGTCCACCTAGTAAGCCTGCATCTTGTAAAATATCTAAGGCATACTTCCGTTGACACATAAAAATCCCTTGTTTTGATCGAGAAAATTCAAGCCCCAAAAAATATCTTAGATCACCAAGGTCTTTGATGCGAAAGTGTCGAAGCAAGAATGATTTAAGACTGTTTATTTCATCCAAACTATTGCCAGTGACAAGTATATCATCAACATATATAAGAACGGTAGTAAGAGAGGTACCATTAACTCTGGTAAAAAGGGAGTAATCTGCCTTGGACTGTTGGAAACCAGCTGTCTGAATGGCTGTGGAAAACTTAGAAAACCAGTTACAAGAGGCTTGTTTCAGACCATATAAAGACTTATTGAGACGACATATAAGATTCTCCCCCTGTCGGCGAAGACCAGGAGGAGGATCCATATACACAACTTCAGTTAAGTCACCATGAATGAATGCATTATGAACATCAAGTTGGTGGATGAACCAACCACGGGCAGAAGCCACAGCAAGGAGGCAACGAAGAGTGGTGAGTTTAGCAGTTGGAGAAAAGGTTTCCTGATAGTCGATGCCTTCAATCTGATTATAGCCCTTAGCAACAAGACGAGCTTTATAGCGGTCAATTGTACCATCAGATTTGTATTTAATCTTGTAAACCCATTTACAACCAATGGGTTTATGACCAAAAGGTAATGGCATGAGGGTCCAAGTATTTTGTTGTTCCAAAGCATCAAGTTCATCTTGCATAGCAGCTCGCTAGTGAGGATCTTTGACAGCTTGGGTATAAGAAGTGGGCTCAATTGTGCCTGAAATGTTAGCTAGGAAAACTCTATAGGAAGGAGAAAACCGAGAAAGGGATAAAAAATGAGATAAGGGGTGATGAGTACCTGAAGAAGATGGCGTCGGATCAGATAAAGAGTGTGAGGAGACAGCAGCATTGGAGAGGTGATAATACTGTTGCCAAGATGGAGGACGTTTTAGGCGGGTGGACTGTCGAGTAGGAACAGGTGCAGGTGCGAAGGAGGAAGGTGATGAAGGTGTAAGGTCAAATGAGGAGGACCCATGTGGGTGATGTGTGTCAGATTGGGTATGGGGTTCAGATGAGGGTAGTGGATTGGAGTGTGAACTAATAGGAAATGGATCTGGGTGAGGTGGGTCCAATGATAAAGGAAGGACTGGATGTGTTAAGGTCAATGAATGTTTTTCAGCATAGGGAAAAATAGTTTCATGAAAAGTAACATCGCGACTAACAAGAAAGTGATGAGAATCGAGGTCGTATAATTTGTAACCTTTTTGACCTGTAGGGTAACCAAGAAAGATGCAACGACGGGCACGAGAATCAAATTTATGGTGAGGGTGAACTATAGTGGAATAACAAAGGCAACCAAAAACACGAAGATGAGAGTAAGTTGGTGGTTTATTGTAGAGCAATTCAAAAGGGGATTTTTGGTTTAGTAGTGGGGTGGGTAATCTATTAATAAGGTAGACTGCGGTCAAAACACACTCCCCTAAAAAAGATAAGGGTAAATTAGATTGGAAGCGCAAAGCACGTGCGACATTGAGAATGTGGCGATGCTTGCGTTCAACAATACCATTTTGTTGTGGTGTGTATACACATGAACGTTGAAACTCAACCCCATTATTAAGAAAAAATTCTTTCATGGAAATAAATTCAGATCCATTATCAGTACGTATGGTTTTAATGTTAACATTGAATTGAGTGCAAACAAAAAGAAAGAAGGATTTAAGCAGGGATTGGGTGTCAGATTTGTTACTCATGAGAAAAACCCAAGTGCACCTAGTAAAATCATCTACAATAGTGAGAAAATAACGAGCACCGGAATGTGATGAAATCCGATGTGGTCCCCAGATATCACAATGAAGTAAAGAAAAAGGTGCAGTAGTAGAAATATTACTTAAGGGAAAAGAACTTCGAGTTTGTTTGGCCATTGGGCAAACATGACAATGATTATCAAAGGAAATAGATATGGAAGGAATAAAGGAAGAAAGCAATTTGAGGCGAGCGACTGAAGGATGCCCAAGTCTTTGATGCCAAAGAGTGGGCGAAGGAGAAACATGGCAGGAAAGTGGCACTTGAGAGACAGATGACATGTAGTAGAGTCCTCCATCTTGTTTACCCCACCCAATCATCTTCCCCGTAGCCAAGTCCTGTATGACACAAAAATCAGGAAAAAGAATTATACAACAACGTAAAGATTTTGTAAGTTTACTAGCAGACATTAAATTGAGACGAAAAGAAGGCACATGGAGAACATTGTCAAGGGTAATGTTTTTATTAAAGAGAATAGTGCCAGTGGAATCGATGGGCACTGATGAACCTGTAGGTAGATTAACACATGGCATATGAGAAGTATTAGAGTGAACAAAAAGGGTGGGATCAGATGAAATATGGTCTGTGGCACCACTATCAAGTATCCAAGAGTGAGATAAAATTGAATTAACAGATGGGGAATTGGGCAGACCTGCAGCGTTGGCATAAACATCTGTATTTTCGGATGTGGGTTTAGAGAAGTGTACCATTGCTGCTGCTAATTGTTTACATTGATCTACAGAAAGACCATCCAAAATGTTTTTCAAATTTTGAGTGGATTGATCCACATGAGAACTGGATTGTTCAGTTTGGGTCGCAGCTGTTGTTGGTTTTGCTTGGACTTGATGCGTAAAAGAAGATGAAGTGCGCCATTTGTTGCGGCTTTCATTATGTGATGCACTCCTTGCGTTAGAATGCCCAGGTGGGTTGGAACCACCACGATAAAGTTTATGTCCAGGAGGATAGCCGTGAAGCTTGTAACAATGATCGATTGTGTGATGATCCTGATTACAATAGGTACAGTGCAGTGTGCGTTCATAGGAGGTTGGTATGCTTCTAAAACTAATCTGATTTCCAGAACGACGGTGAGAAGATCCGCCTC
The DNA here is from genome assembly GCF_000495115.2 of Populus euphratica. Classification (NCBI taxonomy): domain Eukaryota; kingdom Viridiplantae; phylum Streptophyta; class Magnoliopsida; order Malpighiales; family Salicaceae; genus Populus; species Populus euphratica. Next base: position 2,965,519 of record NW_011499846.1, read on the forward strand.
CTTTTTGTGTTTTCACGGCAGCTGCGATGGAAACTCCTTCGATGATAGGTGATCCAATTTCCCGTTGTTTCTCCTCCTGAATGATTAATGAATATACCTCCCGAACACTTGGGAGTTCCTTCATGAGTAAGATTTGGCCACGCACGGCGTTGTACGAATCATTTAACCCCATCAAAAACTGTATAATTTGGTCTTGTTCTTTAAACTTGTTGTATTCTTTCATTCCATCACAAGAGCAAGATGGTGTTCCCCTGTAGGAGGATAGTTCATCCCAATAGCCTTTAAGTTTTGTATAATAATTGGATATAGGCATCGAACCTTGGGTGTGGAAGGCAATTGCCTTTTGGATTTGGTAGATCCGTGGGGCATTACCTTGAGAAAATCGATCTTCAAAGTCTTTCCAGATTTCACGTGCTGTGTTTGCATAAACAACCCCTTCTGCTAAATCAGGTTCGACTGCATTGAGTAGCTTTGAAAGCACCATTTTGTCACACCTTTCCCAGAGTGCGAAGTCAGCTGGTTTATTTGCTTGCGAAGGTGTTTCATAAGAGCCGTTTACAAAACCAATTTTGTTCTTAGCTGTAAGGGCGATAATTATGGAGCGTTTCCACATGGGATAATTATCACCATTAAAGCGTTTGGTAACAAGCAAGAGCTCTGGGTGATCTGAAGAGTGTATAAAAAAGGGATTAGAGGTCTCAATGATGAAGCTTTGAGAACACTCATCGTCATTGCCCATGATGAAAGAAGATAAAGAAGAAATCTGTTGCAATCAAAGAGAAACAATACAAAAATTGCAGCAGAAAAAAAAAAGGCCACCACAAGGTAAGCTTTTATGCAAAAAAAAATATATGTTTCAATCAAAGAGAAAGAAGATAAAAGTTGCAGCGGAAAAAGAAGAGCCACCACAAGGTAAGCTCTGATACCATGTGAAATTGAAGAATGAATTGATGTTTAATTTATTTCAATGTACAGATATATATATATATATAGCTACAACAGAGTATTATTCTAGGAAATAAATTATCCACAAGGTAAGCTCTGATACCATGTGAAATTGAAGAATGAATTGATGTTTAATTTATTTCAATGTACAGATATATATATATATATAGCTACAACAGAGTATTATTCTAGGAAATAAATTATTGTTATGCTAGAATTAAGGGTGACCCATATATCATGGGATTGCAACAATTACGTTATATACAATTTCCTAATGTATGAAGATTTTATTCTCTAACAGAATGCAAGAATAAAAATTAAAGCATAGTTACAAAGGTTCTTTAGTGTTTTCATTATAATTTTTATTTTTTTGTTGTTTTAGTTTTATAAAGAAGCTATTTTACATTTGAACATGTATTAAATAATTCTTAAATTAAAAAACATGTTAGCATACATGGTGCAAACGTCTACTAATAGAGACACATGTATATTTTAAGCGGCACATATTACACCTATCATAGTAAAAAATTGTACATCCACCATGTTTTTAAAAGTGCAATCATATCCTTTTCATGTAGGTATGATACATGTAGATGATGCCGAGACAAGTTTTTACTAGTGAAGCTTTCTATTCTTTTTCTTTTTACCCTCCACTGAAAGTATAATTTGATTCTTTTTAATGTTAGATTTTGAATTTCAATTTTTATTTTTTTCTTAGTTCTTTTGTAGAAATTTTATTAGTTTTTAATATTATCTTTTAATTCTAATTTATTATATATTATTTTTTTAATTTGATTTTTTTTTTATTTTGTTTTTCCTAGTCTTTTGTTGAATTGATTTTTTTTCAATTTCAGAATTTAATTAAATATCAAATTTATTTTGTATTTCAATTTCATCATCACTTTTTTAATTATTATTTTTTTATTTTAATTTTTTTTATAATTTTTATAATTTAATTATTTAATATTTGATTGAATGAAGATTATATTTTATATTTTTTTCTTTAAATAGGATGCTTTCGGGTTAATGATATTATTAGTTTGAAAAGTTATTAGAGATTAAAATTTGTTTTTTCTTCTTTAATGTGATTTTTATTATTATTTTAATAAATTTATCTTAATATTATGATTTAAAATATAAATTTAATTAGATAATTCTGATCGAATAAATTCTAATTATCAATATTAAAAATTTATCATACTGAATCAACTCCCCTCAATTAAAGTACATCTTAGTACATCTTTGGTAATTCCGTATTCAATTTCAAAATCTAAGCTTCATTATTTTTTATGCAGAAAATAAAAACAAGCCTCCATCTTAGAGCCGGTCCATAGCTAGTAAAAACTATCCCAACAACTCGCAATGAGCCGTCTTCGTCCAGATTCAATGTCCTCTGGATGCACATTTGGATAACGACCAGGTAAAGGGAATTTATTTTTTTAAGAGGGAGGCATCCTCATAGAAAGAGCAAAAAATCCAAAAAACGCTAGCTGCCGCCCTCCTGTCCATTGTTGATCACCCCACTCTCCTTTCCAGCCAAGACGGCTGCCCGATGAGAGGAAACAACCATAGCTTATAACCACAATTTAGATTGGTGAATTGATCTGCGAAATTTAAACCTCTTAATTCAATTTAGGTTTTTTAATTAATTTAAAAATTAATTGATTTTTAGTGATAAAGTCTGAATTCGTTTATCTCAACATTAAAAATTATTTAAAAAAAATCAATAAAAAAATTCAAAACCAAGTAACCTAAATTTTTTTATACATTTGGTTTGATAACTATAGATAAAACAACAACAATTAGACAACATTCAAATAGATAAAATTAAAAATTGGTAAATTGCAGTTTTCTCCTTTGCCATATATGTTTCATGTTGTGATAGGTTTTCCAGGTAATTTTATGGTACTCATGAACATTCTAATAATTACTTTCTTAGTTTATTTAAAAAAACAGATAGAGAAAATGTTTCAAGATATTATTATTATTATTTTTTACAAGTTATAAATTTGATTTTCTCTCTTTTTTATTTTTTTATTTAATAAAAAAAAATATTGCTATTCAGTATCCAAACTTCGTATTTTTTTTTGGTTTTCCATATAAAGAAAACTAAAAATATTGCTATTCAGTATCTAAACTTCGTATTCATATAGTTTTTTTTAATATAAACTTCGTATTTTTTTATTTTTTTTATTTGGTTTTCCATATCTTAACCGGACTTATTTACTGGAGAAATCCGTCTCTGGACCTATGGCAAGGCCTATTGAATGCAACACAGTCTGTAAAGTTTTGGTGCAGTGCTGGATTGAAGAAGGCCACAGACGTGTCGCAAAGTGGGCTCCACCTAAAGTTCTTCTTCGTTTGAACGCTAAGATTGACCGGCCTGTTTGTTTTTATATTTTAAAAAATTAAAATATTTTAATATTAAATTAAAATTTTTAATTTTTTTTACATTTTAATATATTAATATAAAAAATATATATATTAAAATTTTCAAATAAATAACTGTAACCTTAGATTTGATGGCGACCTTACTTTCCTGTTCATTTCGAACAGCTGTTGGATAATCCTAAGTTGTTTTTTATTTAAAAATCATCATGATTTCTGTAATAAAATAAAATAAAATCCAACTCTATTAAATGATATATGTTAAAATCATGTAAAAAAGTATGGATTGTCACAGATGGAAAGACTTGAGGAATTTCTTATACTTCGAGGATCCAATTGAGAAAAGTTATAGTTCATAGGTCTTGTTGGATATGCCTTCAGACTAAAAATATGAGTTTCCCCTTCTTCTTCTTCTTCTTCTTCTGACAGAATGGTTCTGAAATTAAACTTTTATATGAACAATTAGGGATTAACTTTAACTAATTATTAAATCTGTCATAATCATAAAATCAAAAGATTAAACTGACCTCAGTCTAAAATAAAATATTTTTCAAGTTCCGATCGAGAATTTCGTAAATACCTGAAATCCATTACAATTAGCACACCTCAAATCAACATTTTAATTTTTCATGCCATATTTTCTTCAGACTTGTATAACATTGCGTTCACAAAATATCTTTTAAATTATTTTCTTGCCTGCAGATCTATAGTTCTATACGGTTCCCAAAACAAGAAAGAGCACAATGAAGAAAGTGTTGATGGGAGCATCAATACTGCAGAGTGACGTGCTTCAAATTTTAAATTCTTACGTTCTGGGACTGCACTTTTTAGGCAAAAAAGACACCAGGCAAAGAATAGGTTGCAATCAGAGAAAAAAGTCATGCCCTGATCATGATTTACCCTCTCTTTTGCTTTCAAGTGAAATGGTGAAAAGGAAAGTTACATGAAAATGCAAAAAAGTCAGTGAAATTAGAACCCCAAGCTTCGTCTGCAAGATGGATAACACAGCCTGCTATATTACGTCCATAAGACTGTTGGCTGTTTGCCCGTTGTTGTTTCATGTGGGTATTCTACACAGGCCAAAGCTGCGCATTGCTGCTGTTTGATTTACACTTAAACAATTCAGAAATGGAAAATAAAGGACTTTACAGCAGTTTTTCTTAGCTTTGAATAAAAAAGCAAACAGAGACTCCCTGCCATTGATGGACACTAGTCAATATCAGAAACATGCCTCATAGTAAATTTACTAATTTTAAGTGTGCTGAGTTTATATCACTTTTTTTTTTATTCAACCAAACTTCACTTTTTATAAAACATACTTTATAAGTTGAGATGAACATATAAAATTATATTATTTTAAACTTATAAAATATATGTCCTGATTCAAATTTAAAATCTACTAAATTTAGTATCACGTAAACTCTCAAGTAGTAATTTCTTCAAAATAATTTATTCAAAATCTAATACAATAAATATTTTGTTTCAATAAACAAAAAACCTACAAAAACACCTAAGCAATTAAATTGAAGAAAGATGAGCATACATTTGATGCATTATTGAATTCTTTTTTTAACAAGATGCATGTACAACTGGGTTATGTTTAAATTACACATATGACAAATCTCATGAGATGTTGCCATTACAACCTCTATTTTAGCACCAAAAAACAAAACACACAACCTTCATGTACTAATCGTAGCTTGTCTTTAACTTCAATTCTCTGAAGGATCAGATTTTTAAGGTTTATATCGTGGGGGCAGTGTTTCAATCCATCCTAAGGCCTCGCGCGTATCTTCTTCTTGTTGCTTTGGTTTCTTAAACAGAAAGGTTGCATAAACTGTGTTAAATGGAGACCGGTTTACCATTATATATCCAAAACGGAGAGGTTAGGGCTTTGCAGAGACATCCTGTGGCATCGGGTATCCAATGTTGTGGGATCCATTTGGTGCATGTCCAGCTTGAGGTAAGAATGGAGTGGCCGCCTGTCGATAATAAGGAAAAACATTAGATAGCTAGTAGCAAGTTCCCATGAATTCTTACCGTATACTTGGTTAAATGGGTACTTGACACGTGTAACTCAGCAAAGTTGATTCCCAAATTCTCCATCTCTGTACGAACTCGTCAAACAGAAGCTGGGCAACAGTGAGACACACCAAGCTTTGAGACCACGCTGTTCCTTTTGATGAAACAGCAACAAAATAGATTGCCATGGGAAAGAAAGGAAATGAAATGAGGGGACCATCTTCCATCTCTGAATCTTTCTTCTACGTTAGAGGGGACCATTTATACAGAATAATCTTATTGCGAATTCAGAGCATTTACAAATACAGGCTCCCAGTCTGATCCCATTTACCATCGTGCGTATGTGTGTACACATGTAGCAAGGGAATTTTAGTGCGTGCCCATTGAAGGAAGGTGAAAATAGGTTATCTCATGGCAGGAATTTGTTGAGCACTAAATTCAATATATAATTATGGTAATTGTGACAGTATCATTCAATGCATCTGATCCATCCAAGAATCAGAGTTCCTGAGAGACTTGTGAGGACACGATAGGATACAAATTAAACAGTAAAATACAAAACTCAGAGACTTTTCTTTCCTGCAAGCCAGGAATTGAACACTCCCTAGTCCATTTACACAAAATGAAATCTCAACCATTGCAAGATTTCATAGGCTCGGTTTAATTAAAGAATTGCTGAATTTTATACTAATTCTCGAACATAATTAACCATTATATTGCGAGAAACAACAAAGATAATAAATCTTGATGGCCGGATGCAATGGAAGCTTAAAAAAAAAAGAGAATTAATAATAACAGGGAGTTGAGCAATGAAAAAGAACCATGGAAGCAAAAGAAAAGACGTGAGAATATTCTTATCAGCACTGTTGCTTGCTGGAAAAGAAGAGGAGCGCCCAATGAGTTCCATCAAGCTGAGTCAAGATGGGGCCTGCCTCTTTTCATTGCATTGATCAGTGAACTCACAAGGAAAAGAACCTGTGTCTTGATTTATCTGTGTCCAAATGGATCTGACCCTCACATTGGCCCCATCTACTTCTATTATCACCATCAATGAAAATTGCCTCAATCATGTCTCAAGGCTGGTGCCTCACTGCTTACTTCCCTTGTATGAACGCTAAGCGAAAAATATCGTTGCCTCGAGGATTCTGGTGGTTGGATGGCAGAGTCTTTTATTGACGTCAATTAGTGAATCGTATGGTCAGGGTTGTTAGGATTTCGTCAGATTTTCAGCAAAAACTACTATACTCTATTTTTGCATACCGGTACTCGTATATTTTTGTAGTGTACATGATATCGACCAAGGACATAAATAATGGATGCGATGTGTTGCGAGGAATGCCCAATGTTCTTCATAATAAAATAAATTAAAAAAAAAACTACACAATAAACTTGCAAAACTCGCCTCATAGATTTCTCAACAGCATAGTTGTCGGATTCAGCTTGGTTTGTAAATTTGTTGGGTTAACGAGCTTCTAGATTATTTAGTGTACTCGACTCCATTTTTTTTAACAATTGAAAAAATAAAACGATATTTTTGAGGTATAATAATCTTTTATTGTTATATTACTATAATTGAAAAAAAAAATACAGGTATTAAAATTAATTTAATTTGAAAAGTGTTCAATTCAGCTAGAACTAATACACATCTTGACCACACGCTATTTTATCTAAGTTCCTTCCAAAATTACTTTACCAACAATTTTAACTGCTGGGTGTGAGATCCATTAATTGGCCCCATTCAATGTTATGATTAAAATTAGCTTCTCTGAAAGGGCAAAAAAAAAAAAAAAGAGATTGGGTTAAGCCTAAATTATCTCTTGAATTGTGGTTTCTTCCCTGATTATTTTTTTACTCGTCAAAACCTAGGACTGAAACAACTGCCAGCCCTTTCCGGGCATGCTATTTTGAAAGCCCACAATGACCCAAATCATGCTTTCACATTTTCAGGCCCAAGATGTGCATTTTAGAGTGGAGGGTTGAAAGAAAAACTCTCCATCTTGTGAGATTGAACAAGAATATCGAGCTGATATGATAGTTAATTAATATTTTAATTTAAACAATTTGTACTTCTCTTTTTAGCTAAGATATTGGTAGCGATGCATGGTGGGAAAAAGCGGTTGGTGGTGGACACCCGAAAAATATCATGTTTTGTTGGTTTAGGGGCTATTTAATATATAAATAAGTAATTTTTTAGAAAGAAAAAATATAATAATATTTTAAAAAGATAAATTTTAAAAATATACATATTAAAAACATGAAAAATAAAGAAATTATAAACCTCGTGTTTAAAAAATTCATAATGTATTTATAACCTATAATTTTGTTTTCTTTATAGAAAGAATGAGTTAAATATAATTTTATCTAGATAGTTTTAATGAGTAAAAATATCCCTGATATATACATTGATGAGGGATAAAAATTATTTACACGAACATTAATGTTAGTGGTAATATGAAAGGTTTCCAAATGACTTTTATACACTAATCCTTACATAATATTAATATCAATGAAAATATAATAGATTTTTAGAGAATTTTTATACGCTATTCTTTACACAATATTAATGTTAATAATGATATAATAGGCTTCTAAATGAATTTTATATATTATCTCTTATATAATATTAACATCAATAAAAATATAATAAGTTGTTAAGAGATTTTTATATTCAGAAAAAATATAATAGAAAATATAGCTGAGCTCATGATAAGGAGCCCTCTTTTCTTAAACTGAGTACATAAGGGTTGAGTTATTGTTTTAAGTTGAATTCATGATAGTGGATTTTTTTCCAAAATCAAGTACATGTCCATGAAAGTTTATCTTTTCTTCTCTACTGAGCTCATGACTTTGAGTTTTTCTCCACAACCAAGTCTACGAGAGTAGACTCGTCTCCTTAGTTAAGCTCATGGTTGTGGGTTCTTCTTCAAAATTCAATTCACGAGGGCAAGAATTTTTTTTGAGGCCGGGTTAATGAGAGGATGAGCTCTTTTTCTAAACTAAGGGTGGTGCTATTCTTTAAAGCTGGGCCTAGACATGTAGCCCGGGCTCATTAAATTTAATTTTAGGCGTGTCCCATTCTAAAGCATTGTTTTCACACAAGGCATTCTAACTTTTAACGTAACACGTAGCAGTACATGTTTTAATGGTGCCGTAGCTCTACAAACTAAGCATGCAAACTGCAGATACCCTTCTTCTTGTTCTTTATTTATTGAGTAGGTTGAGATTACGTCTAGCTTAAAAGGAGACCAGTCCATTTTTTCTGAAATTCGATGTCATTCAACAGCATAAACTAGCAAAAAGGTTTGTGTGCATTCGGTCTTGTTCCCTTGCCATTTGTCGATTAATTATTCATTATTCAATGAATTTGATGTGAGGAGTTTTTGAATTTTCCCACATTGAATTTGTAATTTTCGTTTAATTTGTAACTTCGATTATTCACTGGAACACTAGTGGAATATCTATAAATTGTTAGGCGTTTTTCTTCTTATTGTTGTTGTTTTTTTTGGATTAATTAATATGGTTTCATAACTGTTTCCTCTGGTGAGGATTCAGGCGTAACAACATCTGGACAGAGAGAGCAAGATGGGAACTGATTCAGAAATGAAGTCAGTCTACTTAGCTAGCTTGAGGGAAGACTGGAAGAGCCTGACTGAATTCTATGAGAAACATAAAAATCGCCTGCTGACTTCAATGCCAGTCTCCAAAGATACTGCATTTCATATGGCTGGGTAAAGTGAAGATGAGAAATTGCTCAAGGATCTACTTGATTCTGCACAGTATTTGCCTACGTCCCTGGATCATGAGTATCCCATTAATATTACAAATGTTTAGGGAAACACACTACTTCATTTAGCAGTCAGCAGAGGAAACTTTGAGGCAGTAAAGCTCTTGGTGGAAGAATCAAAGAAAATCCTTGTTAAAACTGGATATGTCACTTGGCGAGTTGAAAGACCGATTCACTTGTTATTCCGAAACAGGAATGCTACCTAATTGTTATTTGGTTTTGGTGTTAAGCACGTTTAATTACATAAACAAGAATTATTATCTCAGCTATAATTTATTTGCTCTATCCTGTCAAGAAATTTACTGCAGAACTACGTAATAATGGAGGATGACATGCTTTAAACGCTAAAGCTATCGTAAAAACGAACACTAGCGGAAGGTGGTTCAATTTTTGGGAAAAAATAAGAAATAAACAAACCTAAATATATTTAAAAAATAATATTTAACATACTCTAAACAAATTCTAAATATATATTTGTCAAGGTGTATATCATGTTATCGAAAATATGATTTTTTTTTTATATGGGTGTCTGGACCAGCTTGCGCGTATCACGATTAATTCCACAGCCCACTGAACATCCTGTAAACCTAATAGACATATAAAACACCGCGAGAATAATAGGCGTGTACATGAGAACTCGAACCTAGATGCAGTGGAAGAAGACAAGCCCCTTCTATCGCCAGGCCAAAACCCTTTATTCAAAAATATGATTTTTAACTTGATTAAATGTGATTTTTCTTTCTTGTTTCTCTCTCAATATTTGTCTATATCTTTTATAATGGTGTGAATGTTGGCAATTATAACTTGGACTTTTTAAATTTTTAAGTGAAAATATTTTCCCTTTTGAATTCCTCCCTTCCAAACTTCAATTTTTTTATCGAACTAATTTAGTTAGCATCCATTTTTCTTTTTCGTAAAAGTTCACTACTTGACCATACAAATAGTTTTGAATACTGGTTTCCCGAAATAAAAAATAATAATTTCAGGCCTTCTTTATATTTTCATTTGTCTCCAAGAAACTGTACCCAATCTGGGACCGGTGTGTCCTCCTTTCCAGGCATGCTAAAAGATGCTTTCCCATTTTCAGGCCTATAATTTGCATATTAGAGTGGAGGGTGAATGGTGGAAAAACACTGGTTTTGGTGATATTGTGCCTTATGGGTGGTTGGGGGGGTGGGGGGTGAGGATCTGATGCTTGTTTTAGTTCACTCATATGCCTCATGGGTGGTGGTGGTGTGCGTGTTGTGTGTGTGGATCTGATGCTTGTTTTAGTTCACTCATATTTGGTACGGGATTCCATTCTGTCTGTTTCTTTCTTGACTTCCTCTTGCTCCAGATGGTCGTTTTACACGTTGTGCTTTACTCCTGCCAATGGTTGAATAGCCGCGGTGAGGAATGGACATGGAAGGAAGAGCATAATCTCCATGGGATACAAAACATAATTAATAAGCTAAGCATCGTAATCGTCTTTAAATGATCGTGTTCATCACATTTTCTTGCAGGAATAAATAAAGGAAAGAGGAAGATCTGATGATGACTTGGAGCTTGCATCATAGAGCATTGCTTAACATAATCATTCTAACTTTTAACTGAATATTTTAGTAGTGTTGTAGCTCTACAAGCTAAGCATGCGAAGTGCAGATGCCCTTCTTTTGTTCTTTATTTATTGAGTGCGTTGAGACAACGTTTTTACTTGGCTTTAAAGGAGACCAGTCTATTTTTTCTGAAATTCGGTGTCATTCAACAGCATAAACTAGCAAAAAGGTTTGTATGCGCTTGGTCTTGTTCCCTTGCCATTTGTTGGTTAATTATTCATTTATTCTATGAATTTGATGTTGGGATATTTGAATTTTCCCACTCTGAATTTGTAACTTCCGAGTCAGTGCATAGATGTAATTCACTGGAATACCTATAGAATATCTATGCATTGTTAGGTGCTTTTCTTCCTTTTTTTTTTTGGTTTAATTAATATGGTTTCATAACTGTTTCCTCTGGTATGAATTCAGGCAGAAAACCAATTCGACAGAGAGAGCAAGATGGGAAATCCTTCAGAAATGAAGGAAGTCTACCTCGCAACCTTGAGGGAAGACTGGAAAAGCCTGGCTGAATTCTATGAGAAACATAAAGATCGCCTGTTGACTCCAATGCGAGTCTCCAAAGATACTGCATTTCATATGGCTGTCTACAGTGAAGATGAGAAATTGCTCAAGGATCTACTTGCTTCTGCACAGTATTTGCCTATGTCCCTGGTTCATGAGCATCCCATTAATATTACAAATGTTTATATGGAAACACACCACTGCATTTAGCAGCCAGCAGAGGAAACTATGAGGCAGTAAAGCTCTTGGTGGAAGAATCGCAGAAAATCCTTGTGGGTGATTCAGAAAATGAGAAAAAAGATATAATGTTGATGAAAAACAAGTTCGGCGAGACCCCATTGTTTAGAGCTGCTGCGTTTGGTCGGACTAAAATAGTCAAGTATTTGACTCCACCTGCACAAATAGTCAATGATGAGCTTTTATTAGTTCATCGCCAAAGGAATGATGGACAATCTATTCTTCATGTTGCAGTCCTAGGGGAGAATTTTGGTCTCCTCTCCTCTCTGTTGGGAATTCCGACCGGTGATGTTCTAATACTTGCTTATAGGAGAGCCAAGCACACTGACACAATATTTAACGTGGTTCGGCAAAACCGCCTATATCCACGGGAGAAGCCATTACATTATGTAGGGAGAGTACAAGATTTACAACAATAGAGGAGG
>NW_011499846.1:2979974-2980107 GCF_000495115.2 Populus euphratica
TGAAATCGTCCAAATCGCACTTCAGACGGCTAAGATTTGATCAAAACAATTCTGGCCTGATAATCGTCCAGATTTTGACGCGGTTTTCACCAGTGGCTTCGTCTCTTCCTCCTCTACACAATGGTATGGTCAA
>NW_011499846.1:2980162-3012727 GCF_000495115.2 Populus euphratica
TGCTGCCATTGCAGCTCTCTCTTCCTCTCTACTCTCTTCACATTTTCATAATTCTCTTCACTCATTTTGCTCTCTTGCATATGCCTCTATTTATAGGCATTCATGGAGGCTTTTCTTCAACAAAGGTGGCTGCCAACTCCAACTCTTCTTCAACAATGGTGGCTGCCAACCTTTGACATCTTGGATGAGTGCACATGGTTGGTGCAATAGCAAATGGTTGTTGCACATTAATGGCAACCAACCTAACACTCTCTGTTTCAAATTAAATGCTAAGATATATTCATGCTAAAATAAAAAATTATAATAATTTTGCTTTTCATTGCAGAAACTGCTGTGCTGCTTTTAGAACTTGATAAATCACTTGGCAGGTTGCCAGACAGCCGGGGGAAAACTTGTCTTGGTTTATTGGCCGAGATACCTTCGGCTTTCAAGAGTGGACACTCTATGAGTATATTCAGCCGATACCTTTACATGTGTATGTTCCAAACTACATGCCTGCTTGTTTTAATTTTTTAGTAAAACATGAATCTAATGCTTTTAGGGATTATTTGCTGTTAGATATTAATATTATTGGACATTTATTTAACAGTATATTTTTCCTGGAAGCAAGGTGTTTTACCTGAATTTCTTTTCATGTAGAAATTTCAGTCTGTGACTAGTGTCATCGATATTTTAAAACTTCAAAATTATTTTCTTATTTTAAACCTTGTGAAGATTTGATTGACTTGCATGCGAGTATTTTAAAGGTCTTCCGGTTGAAGATGAGTGTGATGAGGCCATCAATGAAGATACCTCAAGAGTTTGGGAAGCTATGGAGAGTGGCCGAAAGAGGAATACGAATAGTCGATTTAGCTACCATGTCCACAGAGGTACAGGAAAAGCAAACCTAGTTTAACCTCTGATGGACTATCTAATGATTGAAGAATTTAAGCTACAGTAACATGTTGGTAGCATGAAGTCTTCTCTAGGAAATGCAACTGGGAAGAATATAACTAATCAGAATATATATAGTCTGGTATTTCATTCCTTCGTATATTTGACTACTATTGGCTGTTCATTTGCAGTGTTAGAATGGATCAACGGATCAATCTGCAGATTATCCTTCAAAGGTATTTCTCCCCACCCGAAATCCCAAACAAACTCAAAATGCTCACCTCCCATCTTTCTCTCTTATCTAATGAATAGGGTGGCCGATGGTGGAAAGAATCTGGGAAAATAAGAGGAAGCATAAATTTGCCTTGCAACTGGCAAAAATGCTAATAAGGAGTGATGTTTCGTGGGATCAAGATATTACTGTACAGGGCCTGTATGGAGCTAGAATTGGATGCCCTGTCTCTGGTCCAGCGACAAGACGACGAAAAGTAGAAGACAAGGGGGTAGATCTTTGGCATCCTTTGCTTACAGCAACAAAAACAGGAATACTAGAGGTTGTTTATGAAATGCTCAGAGAGCATCCTCAGTCTGTTGATCTTCTTAACGAAAAAGGGCAGAACGTATTGCATGTAGCTATAATGTACAGACGCAAGGATATTTTCCAATTTATAAAGAGTAACAGGATAATATCGAACAGGATGAGCTTTGGAATTGACAAAGATGGCTACACATTATTGCACCAAGTAGCAGACAACACGCATTACTCTGTAGGAAGCAAGCATGGTCCTGCACTGCAATTACATGAGGAGTTAAAATGGTTCGCAGTAAGCGCCTTTCGTACCAGTATCTTTAGATCATTGTATGAGAAAAAAGGTTTATATTATTTTAACCTGCCAAAGTAAATTGGAATCATCCTAGGTGATTTAGAATTGAATCCCAATTTCGTATAACTTTTCATTTTGAGGAGTTTGCCGTCATGTTCTCCTTTTGTATGCAGCGTGTCGAGAAGGTCATCCCTTCTTATTATGCCAAGCTCCCCGACTTTAAGCATAAAATGACTGCAGAGGAGCTCTTCAAAGATACGCACAAAGATCAACTCCGGGACGCACAGCAATGGGTCAAGGAAACTTCTCAGTCATGCTCAGCTGTAGCTGTTCTTGTTGCCACCATTGTCTTTGCTGCTGCCTACACTGTACCTGGTGGTTCAAATGATAAGGGCATTCCAATTTTCCTCCACAAAAACTTTTTCTTGTTTTTCACCATCATGGATGTGATCGCCTTAGCAAGCTCCTTGACCTCAGTTGTGATGTTCCTCTCTATCCTCACTTCTCCTTTTGATTACGAAGATTTTCGTAACTCAATCCCTCGAAAACTGACTTTGGGATTCACTTTACTCTTCTTCTCCGTGATGGCGACCATGCTTGCTTTCGCTGCTACCATTTTGCTCATCGTTCAATCAGAGAAACAATTGACAGCAGGTTTGATTTCAATTGCCGCATTTTTTCCCGTCTCCGTGTTTGCGTTGATGCAGTTCCGTTTGCATGCTGCATTCATGCATTCCACGAAGGGCATCCGTAAGGCAATGAGTAGGTCCCTCCCCTGGTTTGGTGCCCCTTTACTGTTTCGCAAGAGAAAGCAGCGTCGAGATTTATTTCAGAAAAAGTAAGTTTCAGAATCAGATTATTACTCTGGATTTTGATTTTAAGGTGGGGATATTAGTGCCAGTTCATACCATCAACTACGTGAGAGAGTATTAGCAGCTGATACTCTTTATCACACGGTCCTACTTGTCAATCACCTGTTATAGTCTACCTGCAATTCCATTGAATCTCTAGTGGCTGTGTTTACTGAAGATTCCTTCGTCAACATCTGACGCGAGGCCACCAACGTGGCAAATTCACTTGCTATGCAAGCACTTCTTTTGGTTAATAAATTGAACCTACTGTTCTGTTTTTTTCTGCTACTTCCTTCTGTAGCATCTGTTCTGCTTAAGCATCTTTGTGTTTATTGCTCTGAAAAAATAAAATAAAATGTAAAAGAACTTACTATTTGCTACTTGGTTCTGGTGTTAAGCACGTCTAGCTAGGTAAACCAGAATTATTGGTCCAGCAATAGTTTGTTTGCTCTGCATTCAAATGTCAGGAAATTCAGCCCCGTTTATTTATTGAAAAATAGTTTTTATTTGAAATATAAATTAAAAAAATAAATTATTTTTTGATATTTGATAATTTTTATTTGAAATATAAATTAAAAAAATAAATTATTTTTTGATATTTGATAATTATTTTTAAATTTTTCATAATTTCAGGAAAATGTTTTTCATCTAAATTTTTTTAAAAAACACTTTCCTAAAAATCAAGTTAAAATTTTTTTTTTAACAGGAAAATATTAATTTTATAAATTTTTTAAAAAATAAAAAAATTTAAAAAATAATTTTTAAAAATGAATTCCAACTCTAAACGTCAAAGCCATCTTAAAAACGAACACTTGCAAAGAAAAAGGGCCAAGCCCAGTAGATTCTCCTGAACTATTTCTTGAAGAAGTTACGGAACGTGGTTCTAGATTAGGTTTTGATGGGCTTGTTTGGTTTTTTTTTTTTAAATAATTTTATTTATGTGAAAAATTGAATTTTTTTACTTTAAATTATTTGATTAATATTTTTAATGTTTATATATCAAAAATAAATTTAAAAAAATATTATTTTAATTTATTTTCTACAAAAAAAACCATTACCACAATACTCAACAATATATATTATTCTACGTAAACTTAAAAATATCCTTTTCATTCTCTCTCACGTCTCATTCTCCTCATTATACAAGTAAATATTTGTAGTTCATATTCTAAAATTTCTTCAAATTCTTATTGCTTTTTTGTCAAAAAAAATGTCATTTTTCTCTCCCGTTTCTCTTTCTTATTTCTCTCTCACCAATTTAGTTAGCATCCATTTTTCTTTTTCATAAAAGTTCACTAATTGGCTATACAAATTAGTAGTTTTGAATACTGGCTCCCCGAAATAAAATAAAAATAATTGACTCCGAGAAACTATATCCAATCTGGGACTGGTGCGGGCTAAAAGGGATTGAACATTGAGTCTGATGCACGTCCAATTAAGGCTTCGAAGAAACATGCAGTAGCTAGCGCTGTTGGTGACTTCTCCTAAGAGTTTGGGTGTTAGAGTCATCCACACGCCTGACAGAGAGAGACAGACAGAGGCCCCTAACAACAGCAACAATCATGCACTCTAACGACCACTGACGACTAGTTGCTTCAAATTGTTAGCCTTGAGGCATCAACCCAACTCGAAGAGAGTTAGTTAGACCTGAAACATGGACTTTTATCTTCTAGCTAGCATCCAAATGTCCTAATAGAAACACACACGCCAATTTCCTACTATCTTTTGATATTCAAGAAATAATACATGATTCTGCCACTTTTTTTTTGTTTTTTTAGGCATTTGTCTGTCACAATTAGTTTAATTACTTTCTTAAACTTGTCTTAATTTCAAGTCCTTAATTTGTAGTACACTGTACAAGTACCATCGAGTCACATGGCTGAAACTTACCACGACACTTGTTACCTTCACCTCTTGCATTTGATCTTTCGGATTTTTTACTTTAATCGGATCAAATCAATCCCTCTACTTTTAATTAAAAATGATTAATTTGAGTTCTAATTTCTCCTTAAATTATCTTTAATTGGAATAAAATTAAAGATTTAATAATATAAAGCATAAAACTAATTTAATTTGATTAAATTTACACAATAGACAGGTGATGATTGATTTTTATTCTTGAGCCAAACTTTTTTTATAATTTTTTTTTAAAAGTATGATAACAATTATAGTATAAAGTATTCTTTTTGAAAATATATTAAAATAATTTTTTTAAAATTATATTTAACATTAAAATATGAAAATAATTTGAAAATATAAAATAAAATTAATTTTTTAATTTTTTTTTAAGATTTTAAGGAACACGAATTAAACCTTGACACCACACACTCCATGAACTTCATGCACAAATGATGAACTCAAAGTACAAAACAGTATTAAGTAGACAGCAATACGTGAATGTTCCAGGGTGGTCATTTGATCATGAACATACAAAACTAAAGCTCAAGAAATCTTACAAGTGAATTAATTAGCCTTTAGAAGCGATAGCGTGTTGATATCGATATAGCTAGGTGAACAAATCTGGTCCTACTTGTACACCAACAAAGTAGGTAACAGTTGATCATGCATGTTCTTGTAATTCTGATTCCCAATGAAGAACTTGGCGCTGATATTTATCCCCTTTAATCTCTATCCCAACATCAACTTTAGAAAAGGATACAAGTAAAATCATATATATATATATATATATATGGTCAGATGTCTTAATTAGCACGTAACATAGAGAAAACGACACTGAATGTTGTTTGCTAATTAACATCAAGTCATTCAAATATGAAAGGTTCCTTTCCGACTTCACATTATTTCAATTCTCTCACAAGTCTTACTCTAATTATGTTCCTATAGTATATTTCAACCTCTTAATCATCAACAAAACCCAACGCCCATGCCATAATTTAACAATCTCGCCCCCTTCCTTTCCATTAAAGCTTCCCTCCTTACCTGCAATATCCAAAGTCCACAACATCAATTGATCACCTTACCATGCTTCTATATTACATTTTCTCAATCCTCTTTCTCCACTACAAGACACCATGCTCTGCCGCAAGGCCAGCACCTACATTAACCACCACGCCGGCAGTAGAAGCTGTAACGGTCAAAGATTCCAACTACACATGGCAGAATTTTGGGAGCTTCCTCAATGCGGGCAAAGGCAGTCATGTCAATGGAATGTCGGAGCTCAAAAGATACTTCCATCATTTTGGCTATCTCCCGTCACAAGATTTGAAGAGCATAACAGATATATTCGATGACCGGTTCGAAACAGCGATTGTTCGATATCAAGCTAAACTCGGCCTTCAAACTACTGGTAAGCTCGATCTCGATACGCTAAATCAAATCATGGCACCGAGGTGTGGTGTGCCTGATGATACACATACACTGTTTCACAAATTGCACGCATCTAGACATTACATTTATTTTCCTGGAAAACCTCGGTGGACGCGTTCCATACCAATGACTTTGACGTACTCGTTTTCTAAAGAGAATTTGATCAACTCTTTGAGTTTGTCAGATATCGAAGAAGTGTTTAAAGGTGCTTTTGCAAAATGGGGTTCAGTTATACCAGTGAGTTTTGTGGAGACAGATGATTATGCTTTCTCCGATATTAAAATAGGGTTTTATAGTGGAGATCATGGCGATGGAGAACCATTCGATGGGGTTTTAGGAGTTTTGGCTCATTCATTCTCACCTGAAAGCGGGAGATTTCATCTTGATGCAAGGGAAACATGGGCCATCGATTTTGATTTGGAGAAGTCAAAGGTTGCTGTTCATTTGGAATCAGTGGCTGTCCATGAGATTGGTCATCTGTTAGGATTGGGCCACTCTTCTGATGAAAAGGCTGTCATGTACCCTAGTTTGAAACCCAGAAAAAAGAAGTTGGATTTGAGCGTTGATGATATACAAGGAGTGCAAGCTCTTTAT
Organism: Populus euphratica; assembly: GCF_000495115.2. NCBI lineage: Eukaryota > Viridiplantae > Streptophyta > Magnoliopsida > Malpighiales > Salicaceae > Populus > Populus euphratica. Next base: position 2,986,632 of record NW_011499846.1, read on the forward strand.
GGATCCAACCCTAATTTCACACTTGGGTCCTTGTTAGAGTCCGATATTTCAACGAATAAGGCTGCTGATTTAATTAGAATCAGATTATCCCAGTGGTGGGTCACTCTGATTATGGCACTGATGCTAAGTTTTACATGATTTTTATTGTCACGATCATCATCATTATATGTACTGGTAGGAGCATTATAGTCCTTTCACACACAACATTAACACAATATATACATACATACATTTGCTTTCAACTATTCTTGGGGACCATAAACAGTGCCTTGATTGCAGATACAATATTTGATGTAATACTAACGAACAAATTGCTTTCTGCGTATGCACAGCTTGTATCTTTCATGTTTTATTTTTGTCAGAATTTTTAAATATTAATACATGAGTTTAAGACTGGCAATTGCACAAGAAATTTCTCCTTTTTGCTCATTTAGAAGCTGATGAGAATAGTTGTATCCAGCTTATAGAATTTCCATAAAAAATTGATCCACCATTATTAATTTATCATTATATCAAATGATTTTATCAACTAAACTAACTTGCTAGTGCCCCTTGTTGTCCTAGGAATATATGCATATTCGTGGAGATTTGCAAAAGGAAAGTTGGGTACACTCAGACAATAAGCCATTAATTTGTTTGTATAGCAAGGAATCAACTGGCTCAAGGCTTTAATTGATTAGATGCAATTTAATCTGTCCAATCATATCAATATATCTGTTTGAATTGATCCCACCTAAACAACTTCAGTTTTTTTTTCCAAAAAAACGATATGTTAGTTTCGTCAAGTTTGGTACATCAAATGCGTTAATTTCAAAGTTCACTAAATTATAAAAAAAATTAATTTGGATTTAATAAATGTAATAAAAAATTAGATTAATTTCAAAGTTGATTTTTCGGGTTAGGGATAAATTGATCAGGTTCTGCGTCAAATTGAAAGCTAGTTTTGATTTAATAAATATGATAAAAAATAAAGATTAAAAATATTAAAAAATAATATAAATTATAACTTGGAGTTTTATAGAATAATTTAAATTTTTAAATTAAAATTATTTTTTAATATAGTATAGAGAGTTATCAATAATTATGAATTTAAATTTTATTATTTTTTTTTTTTAATTAAAATTAATTAATAATACAATATAATGTTGGTCTACTTATGAGTTATGAGTTATATAAGTTTTAAATTTAAAAAATATTTTTTGCATTTAAACTTGCTATTTATTATATTAAAATATTGAATAATAATTTAAAATACCTTACCCTGTCTCAGATGAATTTAGCATTCCTGATCTCTTTTAGTAAATTTCTCATTAACTGTGAAAAATTTTACTTATTAATAAATCATTCTTGTTATGCCAACTAAACCCACAAATAATGAAAGAAAGCCATCCAGAAAAAGCAAAAGCGAGCAAACGTCCCCTTCAAGTTGTCGAAATGATGATTGGATCACCAAACTAGCGACTGAGGGGGGAAATTTACTGTTCAATTCCACCATCCGTATTGGTAACAAACCATAATTCATACTGGATTCTTTCTAATATTTATATTATTAATTAACATATAATTAATTATATGGGGCACAAAGGCTCTCCAAAGTAACAGATACATAAGTCAATGTCGAAGTCAGACATGCGTCCTTCTCAAAATAAAGATAAAAAAAATGGTCAGAGATGAGTCTTCAGCAGACATCATCCACTTGATTATGTGTATGTGATCAAAATGGGCGGCCTTGACCTGGAGGTCATGCCGGCCATTAGCTTCAGAAATGAGCTCCGAAGTACTGTAGCGTATTTGATCACCACCAAGAAGAAGAAGAAGAAAAAGATGATGAAGCTGTATGTACATTGATAATACAAAAAACTTTAAGAAAAATTTAGAGATCGCAATCTTAAAACAAAATATCTATAACTTGAAACCATGTTTATATTCTCAAAACTACGAGATAAAATCCTTTATTTAATTTCTAATCTAAAATCCAAAAATTTAATTAACCTTTCGATATGAAATGATAAACAAGATATCTATCAAATCTTCAGCTTAAAGTGAAATCGTCATGGCATCTTATCATCTAATTGGATAATTCTCACACTTAACTTAAATATTCGTGATATGATATTTTGAAAAATAACCCTATAACAACTTTAAATGATGAGTATAGTGATCAAGAAAATTTATTATTTTTCTAATTTTTTGAAATCAGAATTTAGGATAAATAAAATTTTTATTACCCTAATGCATCACATAAATTGAGTTAAAATTACACCCATGAACTTTGAGCAAAAAAAAAACAAAAGAACAAAAATCTCTCTTGACTAACGTTAGAAACAAGTCCTCATTAAATTTATCATTTCTTTTTTTTTAAAAAAAGCACATATTGTCAAGCAACTTTATGCCCAACCTAATGTTGCCCCGTATATGTAATTTCTTTTCGAGTTACATATATAAAAGCATTATGTTCTTGTATTTTCCTTTGACTATTTTATAATTTTTTAATATATTCTCGATGATTATTAAAAATAAAAAAACATACATAAAAGCATCACATGCTTTCTTCACTGGATTCCCAGCTTTCTTTTTGGGCAAACGGCCCCTAACTTTCTATGTTCTTTTATGCGAAACACATACATCAAGCTGCCATGGTGAGAGGCAGAGAGGACTCTAACTCTTTATCATCTCGTGAACTGTGTAACCTAGGTACCATTCTCTCCCACGACAAATGCACAGACATGTACACTTCATCATATGTTAATTTTTCAGGATTATTTTCAAAATAACTATATTTTAATTAATACATTTGATTATTATAAAAAATATTTATATACCTTTTTTTTAAATCATAACAGTAGCCACAATAACCAAAAAAAACTTTATTATCAAGATAAAAACACATAAAATTAATTTATTTAAAATAATTTTAATATATATCTGCCGTGATCATTGAAAAGCATACAAAACTCGTCATTTCATAACCGTTTCAGCCCAAACATACTTTTATTAAAATATTTATATTATGTTATTAAATACACATAAATCAAATATCCTCTCCATAATCATAAAATTCATAGACATGTTTTCTCTTTCATGATTCTTTCTTTCTAAAATCTAAATCAAATATCCAAACCTAAATGAAAGAGCAAGAGCAGCAATTAACCCACTCAATACCCACTAATCTGCCTTTAGCGGTACCATGTTGTTAATGACAGAAAAACAATAATTTAGCAGAAAGGTTGACAAAGGCATGTAGCTATGACAACGGCTGTGATCATGTCTAATTTCATATCGGAAAAAAGGATCATCTTTTCCCAACACTTCATCAGCATAATTGAGTGGACACTACTAGTAAATGGCGGATGCTGAGAGTTGACATTTCTACGCTAATGGAATCCATGTGTTGGTAGAAGAGAAGATCCATGTGGACTCCTCGGCAGCAAATTTTTAATCCAGAATCACTTCAAGTCAGGAGCCACAAACATGTCTGTGGCTAATTTATTAGTCCAACAAGTGAACTGATGACGATAACCGACATTTTGATTGCATCGTGACTTAAGATATGTAGTAGTACCCCACATCCTACAATGCCTGGCTGCACTACGGTTTGGATTTTTCTTATGCAACTAAAGGGAGTTGTTTCTATTGGATTCAAGAGATCATTAATTTCATAATTACGAAAAGAAGATGGAAGTGAAAAGATTAATCGTGGCAATTTCAACCTTTTCCTGCAAGACAGACAAGCAATCATATGCAGAATCATCGTAGAAGATTTTGTGAAGAAATTCTTCCTACAATTATTGTATGTTTTCATCGATCACCATTCTACAATCCACGGAAAATCACCCTAGAAGGATATGCCAGTTACCTGTTGCAAGCATTGTCGACATATATAAATGATAACAGAAAGAACTGACATTTTTTAGAATAAAAACTACACTCCATTTTGCCATACCCAAATATTTTTTATGCTATTTTTGCAGGAATATTCGGTGTTTTTAAATTAATTGTATCCATATATATATTTTTTTAGGTGTAAGTGCCTCGTCTTAGGGGTGGCAGTACTTGGCATCTACTGATTTTCTTTTTGTTCATTAAAATCTTACGCGTTTGTTGTTACAAATTAAATCATTTCCTGATAAAGAAAATCACATTTATTTTAATAAGATAATATAGAAATCATTTCTTAGAAAAATCTTGCTTGATATGTTGAAAGTTATAATCATATAAACTCTTAATATTTTGCTTAGAATAATTATCCAACATTCTATCAAAATGATGCATATACTTGGTAAAATTCAATTTTATATGACAGTTTTAATTCGACTAAATTAAGTTTTATTTTTTATTTTACTTATATTTACGTATAACTATGTGTTTCACTTATTTAAAAAGATTCCCATAGTTTTATTATCATAAAAAATAATTAACCAATATAAGTAAATAATTTCAAAGCATACATTAAAGAGAAAATCCCTCAATTTTTATTAAGATCATAAACAAAGGATTTACACAATACAAATATGTATATGTTATGCACGAAGATTTTATTCTACATGGTCAAGGCCTTCCAAGTTTATTTATATGAGAGGTTGCAAACTATATAATTGTCATCCCTATTTTTAAGGAAGTAGTTGGACACTTTCTCTTTCAAATTCTCATGAATTTAATGGTTGATTTGACTCATGATCCCATAATCTTATTTTTTTAAGGAGCAATCTCAATCATATTTCCATGTTCAGCAGCTATGTCCTTATGATTTGTACATTTATTTTTTCTATGATGTTATGATCATAATCATCATAACTACTCACCATACTACTGTCACTATAACCCACAATCTGTTTATCTAAATGCTAGCCCTTTATTGATATTCCAATTGTATTTTTGTTACCTTTAAAAGTCCATCATCTAAATCTAGTTTTATGCCAAGTTGAGAACCCATGACTCTCACAAAATTGAAAGATATGTTGTTTACAAAATTCACCACTATCCAATATAGGTTGCCACAATCCTTCACTATCAAATTTGATGTAACATGCATTTGTTAGCGCATCCTTATGCCTATAACTCTAACAGACCACTCCCATTAAAAGAGTCTGATGTCCTCATCGAAAAAAGGGTGAGGTATTCTTGTATTTTTTTTCTTTGAATTGTCATAAATCCATGTCCTTTTTCTATAAAACATCCAAGTTTTTCTCTTATTTTACTAAAAACTTAGTTATTTAATTCTTTCTATGCTAGTCAAGTTGACAATGATCTATGATCTTGATAATACCACTGTCAAAATGTTTGTGAATTGTTAAAGGAGATCTTTATAACATACTTCATTTTAGATCCTCTTGATATTCATAGAAAGGTCTTAAATAGATTACATGAAAAGTTGGATGATTTTCATGATTTTGAAAGGTCAATCATAGCTTGGCACCAACCCTCGATGCTTTGACTTTTCTAAAATTTTCTTCCTGATTTATGGAGTTAATTTGAGTAACACCTTGTCGTCTTCACTGGATTTCAGCAGTCTTCATTTCTGGTTAGCATACATCAACATCATTTTTCTAGCTTTACATGTATAAGTTTTCTTGGGCTTGCTTAAACAATTCTTATGTTTCCATCCCAAACCTATACACACTTGGACTTTTACCAACTAATTTTTGCACAATAATCTTGGTAGAAGTTTGAATTTATATCCCAAAACCAATTTAAATGGGCTTACTTCCATTGCTTAGGGCTTTTAAAAATTATTGCAAAACTGTGCACTATCTAACAATTTCAATTAATTTTGTTACATTTTTGTTATGTAGAATCTCAAATATTCATCAAGAAAAACATTTATCCTTTCAAGCTACCCATCTATTTGTAGATGGTTGGTAGTGAAAAACTTCAATTTTTATCCTTACCATGTTAAACAACACTTTCCAGAATATGCATGTGAATCGTAAATCATGATCACTTACAATATTAGAAGCCACTCCAAAATACTTCACCATATTTTGATAGAATAACCCAACAAAAATCTCATAACTATAAAATATTGCATACTTGGTGAATTTATCTATGATATCATTACCCTGTTTATGCCATTCATCTTTAGAAATACAATAATGAATTCCATCGAAATTGATACCTAAGGCTTATCTCAAATCAACAATGGTTGTAATAAGCATGCCTCTTATTGTCATAAGGTCTTGTCTTGTTGGCATATTAGACAAGTCTTGATGTAAAGTTTTAGGTATTCGTCCATCTTTAGCCAATAATAAGTTTGGAACAAAACAACATGCATCCTTTCTTTACTGAATGTCCATCCCATTACGGGTTATAAGTTTTTGTTATCAAATTCTTCTATAGCTCTCCCCTTAGCACCAAGATTCAACCCTTTTTTTTTCATAGATTAGCTTATTGTATTATCCTTTATTATACAAGATCAATTAGCTTTTTGTACATTGCATCTTCCCTAATAGTTTGACGAAGTCGATCCAACATATCTAACTACACCTAAATAATAACAAAAATAGTAGCAATTACTTCGTGTATGCTGAGTGTATCCGCAACCTAATTATACACCTTTGGTTTATACTTTCATACAAAGTAATATTTGGCCAAGAATTCTTAACACCGATCTTGCCACTACGATAATTTTTATGTTTTAAAGAAGGTGTTAGCAATGTTGTCAGTCTTGACAACGAATCTCGACCTCAATAGGTATACTCTCCATACCCAAGGCAGTGCATTATAGCCATCATTTCTTTCTTATGGATTGAGTATTTTTGTTTAACATCATTCTACTTTTGACTTTTAAAAGCAATTAGATGTCTCTCTTATACCAACACTCCTATAATAGCCATATTCGAAGCATCGATATGCATTTTTAATGGCCTCTCAAAATCAGGTAGCCCCAAGACTAGAGCTAATATTACTGTTGTTTTCAACTTCTCAAAGGTTTGATGGTAATCAACTGACCATTCTTATCTTTGATTGTTCTTTGTAGGATTTGAAAGAGGAGCTATTTTCTTGCTGTAGCCCTCAATTAATCATCAATAATAGTTTATAAGCTCAAAAAAAAAAATCTAAACTCTAGTACTATCATTGGTATAGACCATTCAACAATGATTTGAATCTTTCATGGATGTATCTTCACATGTCTCTTCCCAATTAAGTGGCATAAGAACATAATCTCAGACCTTGTAAACTCATATTTTTCTCTCTTTACACACAATTCATGTTCCTTCAATCTATTCAAGACTTTCAAAATATGAATTGCATTGTCTTTCATCCCTTTATTATACATTACAATATCATTTAAATAGACAATAATAAAGCTATCTAGAAAATCATACAAGATATCATCCATAAGATTACAAAATATTACTGGAGCATTTGTTAAAGGAAACAACATAACCAAGAATTTGCATGCACAATACCTCATTACACATGTGATTTTATGGTCATCCTTTTCAACAATTCTGGCTTACCAATAACTAGATCGCAAGTCTTACTTTATAAAGCTAGAAGCCCTACATAATCTGTCTGATAAGTCTTGAATTAAAGGAGCAAGATATTTATTTTTAATTACCACTTTGTTTTGTATTTGATAGTCTACACACATGCAAAGACTCTTATCCATTTTTTTTTTTTGAAACCAAAACAGAGCACTGTAAGAAGCCTTCGAAGGATGGATAAATCTAGAATCAATCAACTCTTCCAATTATTTCCTCAACTCTACCAATTTTATAGGTGACATGCGGTGGGGAGGATGAGATGGTGGTTTGGCACTAACTTAATGCAATGATCTATAGCCCTCATTATGAGAGTTCCTTCAATCAGTTAAGGTAACATCACATCCTCAAATCATTATAGCATATTAGCAATGTCTTTCGATAATTCATTAAAGCAATTTGATTTCTCATCTAGTACTGTCACAAGAAACACCTCTATACCTTTTTTATAATACATTTTCAATGACAATAGTCTAGATTAGGCTTTCTTTACCTTTAATGGCATTTGTCCTTATGATATTGCAATATGGATATTGCAATATGGAATAAAACATGGGTAACCCATAATTGTAATCATAACTCTATTAAGATATGGATTCAAAACAATCTTGTCTTTTCTTAAGAAATCAAGACAAAAAATGATATCATAATCATCTAAATTCATAACCAACACATCTCATTTACCTCTCCATCGATCCAACATAATCGGCACATCATAGGACATACCTGTAATCTTCTATACCTTAGAATTAACCGCCTTTATAGAAGTGTAACTACTACTCAGTCCAAACCAAAATCTTTCATTAATCAATCAGCCATAAATATGTAGGCCCACACATCATATAAGTGTTTGTTACTACCCATTTTAGAATGGCAAAAGTTTCTTCGACAACTTTCGATCATTCCCTTGATTCTGTCACAAGAGAAATACACAAACTTTCAGACCTTTTAACGTTTTTCATAGCTTCCTTCAAGTGATCATTAATAAAGCATTTTTTACCCTTTTCTTTACCCTTTTCCTCTTTCTTATTAAAGTCTCAAGATGCATCAATTATTTTTGAATAACTTACATGACTTTGGGCTACACGATCTTAGAATCAATTGCATTCTGATATTTTATTATGAACAAGCAACAAGAGGTTTGAATTTTAAAGCCTCTATTATCATACTAAAATTATTTTCTCCTATGATATGTACATATTAAAAACACCATGGACCAAAATATATTATGAATTAAAATAATAAAATTATCATTTAACATACTACAAGATAGACATGTAGTTGGAGACAAGTTTTGTTATTTGATATCAAAAGACGATATTGTCATACTCCATCAAATATCATCTACAAAAATATTCAAATTTCAAAGGAAAGGAATCACATTCCTACATAAAATTCTCCTTTTCATGTTCATGGTGGTATTGGAGAACATTTGATTCTTGAAATTAACTTGATAGTTTTTTTTTTTAATCTTTTCACTATTTCTTGATTTGTGATGTAGGTTGGTTATTGTTCCAATATTATCAGCTATGATCGATGGGACAATTAAATTTGATAGTTTTATGAAAACCAAACACTAGAATACTTTGATTCTATTAAGAAAAAAGCCACAATTAGGATTCCTTAATTTTGTTTTTAAAATCCTAGCAGATTCCCGTATACCAAGCACCAAGAGTTTAATTATTGGATTTGATTCACAGCCATTAAAATATAAGAATTAATTGATGCAGTTAGCTAGTACTCATCTGTTAGCTATTTAAAAACATTTAAATACAAAAAAAAAAAGGAATCCCATTTAAAACCCGAAATTTAGCATAAAGTTTGGCTAAGGTTAACACGCAATACACAACAACTTCATGTCTTCAAGAGATACTTTACAAGACAGAATTTTCTATAAAGAGATGCTTTTTCTATTGAAGATTTTCTTTGGGGTGGTGGGCGCTTTGGAAGAGAAAGAACGGAGATTTTGTTGAAGGAATAATGTGGGAGAAAGAGGGGTCGTGAATGCTTGTATGCGTGTTCTTTTTCGAGGCCGAGAAGTGTAATATTGCAAACTATAAAAGGATATAATATGCTGACATATACATATGATGGAGCCTACATGACATAACTTCACTTGGTAAATAAAATTAAAACTACATGGCAAAAATATTTGAGTGTACATTATTTTGGGAAAGAAAGTTTGCTCAGCTACAACATGAATATCATAGCCAAGGGGGACTTAGGATGAGTTTGGAAATGTGTTGGTGATTGTGATTTAAAATGTATTTTTGTTTAAAAATATATTAAAAAAATATTTTTTATATATTTTTTACAAATATTTTAACACCAGTACATTAACATAATATGAAAATATAAAATAAAAATATTTAAATTTTAATGAAATATGGTTTGAACTAGTTGTCGAACGGGTTTTTTTTTAAAAAAAAAATATTAAGCATATTATTAATATGGCCTGATTTAATTAGGCAAAAGCTAAATGCATTTAGGACACCTGTTAATAATGCATTTATTGTGATTCGTTTATTAGTAGATTGTGATAAAAAAAATCAGATAAAATATTAATTTATACGTTAATATGTTCAGGAGTTCAAACTAAATTCTATAAATAAAAAGGAAATGTAGGTACGTTTAAATCATTAAATGATTTTTAACAAGTGTTTCAAGGACCTCCCTGTTAACCGGACTCATTTAATTATACTCCTAAGTCCACACTCTTACTTTATTAGGAGTTTGGAGAAATAAGAATTAATCTCACATGTTGATTCACTGCTGGGAAACATGGAAAATAGTGTGCATACGATTCTTATCATGGTAGGAAATGTATTGGTGTGTACCATAAATTTTAGATCAGCTTGTTACTCAACGGCAGTCATCAATTAGCAAGAGGCAAATTTCAATAAAAAATAAAACAAAAAAAAGCCTGGTATATATTATCTTTTGGCATCGTTTGGAGTATTTGATATGTTAGAAATATATGATTTGCTAGGAATGATTTAATCTTCAATAACAAGATGGTTGGAGACTACTCTAGCAAATTTCTCTTACACTGGTAATTAAAATTCTTTTTCGAAGTGGAGATGAAACTCTCAGATGAACAAATTAAAATAGATATAGCTGTACAGTATTTCTCATTTTAGATCATAAATCTTGGACTGTTTTCTTTGCTATCTACTCCACTATTATCTAAAGAAACATATTTATCTCACAGCGCAAGGGAGTTTTCCAGGGAAATGCAACCAACCTTGTTCTAGGAGCATGTATTAATCTTGCTTTGAGAGATCTTTTTTTCATACCAACTACCAAGTACAGGGTTATAAATTATGTATATATCTACTATTGCCAAAAAGTTTGATAAAAAATAAGTTAAGATATTAACTTTTAGGATGCTTGAGGTGACAAAATAAACTAAAATATGTGGTTCCTTTTGATAAAATCTATGCTTGGGAACATGTATCTCGTGTTCTTGTCAAAACAATCGCAAGTTTTCCTGATGCAGAATAGACGAAGGTACGTATGGGAGTTAAACCATGTGGCTCTCGATGATAGTTTGGGATTGAAGAAAAAGGTGGACAGATATATTGGGTCATGATGGGATATTTACAGCAAGATTCCTTCGTCTTCAAACGAGGTCACATGGTCAGACAAGCTAGCCTTATGGAGAAGAAAGAAGAGGAGATGATAGGAGGAAAATTGAGGAGATTAGCAAGTGGATGAAATATAATTGACGCAGCGTATGGCGAAGATTACGTTCACTGGCTGCATGAGTTACCTAGCACAAGCACACTGAAACGGAGGAAATATTGATAAGGAGAGAGTATATACTAGCAAATATATAGAAATTAAACAAGTGTAAGAGAGGAGAAGAAAGGGAAAGAAATTTGGTAGATAAAGGTCATGGATCCATTGTCAATTAATTAAAGATTACCGAGGTGGTTTGTCATAAATAGCCAAAACAGATACTGTAAAGAAAACCTATCTGTTTGTGTACTTTAATTTGGAGATAATTCACACAACTACGGGTCAACACAGTACAAGCTCGCAAAGAAATATTCAACAGTTCAGGTCTTGAATGAAAGGCATAGATCCTGGCCACAATAGCTATCTTTTCCCTTTTCTCTTGTGCCCGTATTGTATGAACTTCTTTTCCTCAGAAAGCATTAAATATTCATTTATTTCTACAACCATGAACTGTATTTTGTTTCCCCACAGAGATATGTTTCTTCTTCTTCCTCTTCCTCTTCCTCTTCTTCTTCCTCTTCTTCTTCTGTTTTTCCCCCCCGTTTAAAGCTTACTTTGGCCAACAATAATAGAGGGCCTAGCTATTAAAGGCCTTCAATGAATCTGTAAAAGCTTGCAGGGTGTAGGTACTATGAAATATGAATTATTTGGCCTAAAAGGAATACATCCGCATGCATTGAATGCTCGACAAAGCAAATGAGGAGGTGCAACTCCTCCCAATAGCACTGCAGCTATGACAGAGACAAACCCTACAGAAAACCTCTCCGACATCACCAAAAAACCCCAACCAGCCAGCTAGATCACTCACAGAACACACCCATCAGTAAATATTTCTTTAACAATTGACACCAACAAGTTATCCAATAATACCCTCATACTTATGCATCAACTTTAATTAGTTGTATAATTTATACGTATTAAGAAATATAGCTGATTACATTTATCAAATTAAACAAATAAAGATCACTATCACCGGAGGAATTGTAAGGCAAAAAAGAAGAAGATGAAGAAAACGAGCTGAAGAACTTGAGCCATCGATGATTCGAGAAAGTCTTACATTATTTTATTAACAGCTTACAGAAAACATAGCACAAATTAAGCAAAACTCGTGATGAAAAAAAAAACACTTAAAAAAGCTGAACAACTTACAATTAATTAGCTTTCTTTCACTCTATCAACGCACAAAACCAAAGAAGTACTTTCGGAACAGCCCTGTGGACACTCCTTTTCTTTTAACACATGACATCCTTGAGAAGCTTGTACCTGCGTGTAGTAGGCCTTGGAGAAGGAATCCCACTTGGGTTCTTTCCCTTTTGATCACTACTAGTAGTGCTATTCTCTTCGCGATCATGTTGCTTGATTTTATGATCACCTGAATACTCTGATCGTTTTGTGACTAGTGTTCCGCTATCATGTTCAGCTACTGATTTCTTTGAAGAGTTTCCATGTCTTGCATTTCTCTCTTCACTTTGACACCAATCACACTGTTCAATTGGCTCTGAAAATTCGCCGTAGTAATTGCTACAATACCTATATATATATTTTAAGAGAGAAGAAAAAATCAAATTTTCAACATATGATCATATGATGAGATGGTAAGTATGCCCATGATTATGATGATTAGGTGGTAGTATTGGTAGTTGGTGCTTGGTGGGTGTGGCGTGGAAATCCATTTTTCTTTTTCCAGTTTACAGTAGGATAGGAAAGATAACTTAACCTCAGTGATTAAACCCAGGAAGAACAACCCAGTACTTTAAAACCGAAGAAAACTTGCCTGGGGAAATCTACCTTTGGGTGAAAAAGAGATTAATATTCCACTTATGGGCAGCTATCAAACTAAGCTGATGGTGATGATGATGATGCAAAGATTGAGATATGTTTCCATAGACGGACATGTATGATCATATATAATTGTGTATGATGCCATGATGGTGGATGAGGAGCTAGGTAGCTAGAAAAGGGAAGAAAAGAAAGAAAGCATTACAAGTGTTGAAAACGGTTGCGACATTTGTTGCAACGGAAGAGTTTGTCAGGGAAACCAACGTCGCCGCACATGCAACATACTGTTTGAATATCAACCATTTGATCAAAGCTTAGCTTTATTCGATAAAACTGAAAATATAAAAAGAACCCCAGAGAAAAAAATGAGAGAGATTTTGAACTAGAAGAAGAAGAAGAACATGTTACACGTATATAAACAGAAAGGAGGAGGGAGAGAGAGGTGGGGGGTGGGGGGCAAGAACACTGGGTTTTGAGGCGGTGTGGGAATCCCACGGAAGGAAAATAATTGATAAATAATTATAGAAGACAGATCAAAGAAAAGAAATATATACACAGGGAGACCAAAGGTAGCTTGCAGTCGTTTTCAGTTAGGAGAAAGAGAGTGAGAGAGAGAGAGAGAGATGTGAACCTTAAATTTTAAGATGGAAAAATGACAATTGTGTCCTCTACTGAATTTGCTTGCTTTAATTTTATTTCTTACCTTAATTCTTTTTTCCTTTCTTCTGTTTAGTTCTGGTTGATGCTTCTGCCTTTTATCTTTACCAGTTATAATTTGTACCACGCGCTTTCCCACCGGTGTTATTAGACCTGGACGATTCACGATTCAAGATTTGATTTTAACGATGTTTGAAGGGTTGGTTTGAAGTGTAATGATAATTTTAAAAAAAATTATATAACACATTAATATATCTAAAAATATAAAAAAATTTAAATAAAAAAATTAAATATCTGAAAAATACAGCTTAAATTACATTCTTAAACAATCTATTAATAAGAGTTAATCTAATTAATTTTAAAAAATTTGCTAGTTAATCCGTAACTTGGTAGATTCAATTAAAATTCAATTTGATTTTTTAATATGTTTAATAAATAATATTATTTTAATTTTTTTAAAATAAAATTTAAATTGATTTAATTAACTCAAATTAAATTAGTTAACCCGTAATCACAAGCTAAAATTAATAATTTTCCATGATATTTACTCCTCTTTGATTTTTACATACTTTTCAAATTAATTTTACATTATTTATTTTATCTAGTCAAAATAATTAAAAGATTAATTTTCATCCAAAAAATTTATATATACTCCAGAGGTATTTAAAATTCAATTACATTTACTAAAAATCATCCGAGATTTTCCGATATTAAAATGGTTATTTATAATATTTTTTTTTATCTATTAGACGTATTTTTATAATTATTTTTTATAAGAAATATTCAAATTCAAGTGTACGGAAAATTTTAGCCCCGAGAAAACAAGATAATCAAGGATAACAAGAAAAACTATTTTTGTTTACATGCTTTATTTAAAAAAAGAAAAAAATATATTATTATAGAATAGTCTGAAAGGAGTAGAGTGGATACACGTGCCATCCAGGGAGAGTGGATTTGTGTTTCTCAGGAGGTAAAAATGGAAGGGAGAGAAGTCTTAAAAAAAAAAAAAAGGATAATTGGTCAACGTCGTACTGTTGTAGTATGTAACAAAGGATGGGATATAGTTGTCATTATATCAAATACCTTTAAACGAGAAGTCTATAACTCCATAGCCATTATCATAAAAGCTGCTCAATTACTTTTGTTACTATGCTTCGCACCTGCATGATGCACGCTTCAATTGTTGAAGTTTTATGCTGAGGTGGCATCATGGGTGTGTTTTTTTTTTAAAATGTATTTAAAATTCTTTTAAAGATATATTTAACCTGGAAAATATAAAATTATTATTTTTTAGTATTTTCATAATTTTATAATAATATTAAAAAAACATTAAAAAATATTTCTAAATAAAAATATTTTTAAAAAATATCATGCATTATAATTCCAAATAAAATTTATGTTCAACTAATGTTGTTGTAGCTGTCCAATCTTGTTATTAAGATTGAAAAATAAAGTTATTAAATATTGATTTAATTTAAATTTTGAGTTTTAAATGAGTTGAGGTGACTAAATCGATCAATAAAATCTATTACATATTTTTAAAAAAAATCTAAAATGAAAACTCGCGGAGAAGGGGATCATAACTGCTATTGAAGCCGAGAAAAGGTGAGATTACAAGCATCCAAACTTTCGAAGAGGCTGCCCACCTATGCTTAAAGAAAGAAGGTCAACGAGTCTTCTACTTATTTAATGGTCAAGATTAATTAGGAGACAGGACTACCGTGTGATGGAGAACACCGTAGTTAGTGAAAGCTGATAAGCATCACGCACGTGGGGCATGGCTCTTTCCATCACAGAGGAGAGAGGACGCTTTGTTGCCCTCCAATTAATAACTTAATTAATTGGATTTCTTAACCAACTGTGCAAAGAAATTAGTAGTTAATTGATTGATAAGTACTTTGATGGCATGGCTTGAATTATAGACTTTTCTATTTCAGAATCACTGAATTGAATTGAATTAATTTAAATTTGTAAATCCAAAGTTGTTCAAATTAGCATTAGTGGGAGCCATGAATTAAAAGATTTTGGTGCCCATATTAATTTATATTGTTTGTGCTCAATTAGTATAAGTGGGAACATTAAATTAGTAGATACTTTGAGCAAAGATCATACTTAGTCAACTCTAAACATTAATTAATTATATCTTTATTTAATTATAAGTATCTTGAAAGAGTAGCATACTAACTTCACCAAAAGTTTCTCTTATTAAATTTATTGAATCCATAAGATTCACTAATAAAATCCATTATATAGTGAATGAGAATTTTTTAGAAATTAAATTTAAATAAATTATTATTATGTAAAATCAGGTTGATCATCTTAAGGATGTGAAATTTTGATTAATTTTTTCTATATTGTATAGGAGGTCAAGCTCATCTTATTCTCCCTCGTCTTCAATCTTCACTTAGAGTTTGGTTATTATTTAAAAACAAAAAATATAAAGATAATAAGATAAAAATGTATTTAATTGAAGAGAAAGAGGTATAAAATAAAATTTATCTTTCTAAGTGGATTTATTTATTTTTAAAATAAAAAAAATAGGAGATGCATGCCCCCTAGCTCCATGCATCTCCATAAATCCCGTCTTTTTTATTATTACAACATATTAATTAAAAAATATTTAAATGATGAAAAAATACTTGTACATATTCAACCCCATCACATTACTTGAACATGTTGTGTAATCTCTTTCACGTCTTTTTGGCATTCAAAGCCTTTTATAAATAGATTATGCCTCTACTCCTCCCTCTTGATAGCACTTAACAAGAACATGTAGCTAGCTAGCGAATGCCGCCTTTATTAAATTTTTAATATTGTGAAAGAGAAGTGATCATGGTTATTAAACCATGGCCACCAGCTGACGAAGAATTAATGAAGTTGAAGGATATCCAACTTCACGTGTCATGTATGCTTTTGTGTAGCCATGGTTGTCGCCATGCTTGCTCTCTTTTATTGAACAATTGTAGTTTGTCTTCATTTCTCTTTATGGCCAGTCTTTTTCTAAGAAATTGTCAAATCCTTGTAACTTTTAGTCTTCATCGAGACGGCTATCTCCTGTCTAGTTGATCAAAGGCTAAAGGAATTCCCTGATATACTGCTTTTTGTTAATCGTATTGATGAGCATCAAATAAGTTGCCATCCTCGGTTTTGTGTTGCCTAGCCTAGCACAGCTAGATAGGCTGGGGTTGGGTTGGAAAGAACATACCATATATATAGAGAGAGACTCACACACACGCTCTGGTAGCTAGGCTAGCATTATCGTTCTTCTAGAAAAAGAAAAGCCTAATAAATTTGGCAAAAGAGAGATTTTTCCAAACACTCAATTTTAACATTTCATTGCTAGCCACTCCCAAAATATTTTAAAGTTTCTCAGAGGAGGCTAAGATTAATTATGATTATAATTATAAATAAACATCCCATTTCAAACGGGGTTTATTTTATTTTAGTCTTGGATTTGTTCGGAAGTATATTATGGTTATAATTACCTTTTAAAGTATTTTTAATACTGAAATATATTAAAATAATTCAAAACACATAAAAAAATAATTTTTAACATAAAAATTTGAATTTTTATAAGATGCGGTCCGATGCCAATGAACAGTAATATTTTCTTCAGGTTATTAATTAATACATATTTATATGTGTAAGAAAGTGCATCCTCGGGGAAAAAAAGAAGGTGTAATTTTAGAAATGTATATTGCGATATTAATGTACTTTGAAGGCAGACGGGAATAATACCATAACCCCTCCCACAGAGCCCTAAGTGAAGGTGATTGGTAACCATGTGATTAATAAAAAGAACAATGCAAAGCTATTATGAAATAAAATCCTTTTCTTTACTCTCCAAGATGATCACTGAAAAATACTAAAAAAAGGTAATTCTGTAAAATTGGGAGTTTCATATAACCTTTTGTATCCCAGGAAAACTATACAAGGCCCCTTTTAGAAATTGTTTTTAATTTGGCCCTCCCAAACCCAATATTCTGACTTTATTCCTGGATATTAGAATCTAATTATTTTGTATATTAATTAACACTTCACTATCTTTTTTTTGTTCATAATTCAGTCAAATATGTATACATATCAAATAACTATCTCAATTAAAAAAAATTTAAGTCAATAGGTAAAAATCCAGAAATAATGATTTTATATTAACGTCTTAATTATATACTCTCTTACGTAAAAGTTATTTCTCCGTAAACTTCCACTTCTCTTTAAACTGCATAGTCTAATACTAGCTAGCTTGTAAATCTTGATATCAGATTTATTTTAATTAAAAAACTTATTATGTTAAATAAAAGCTCAAAAATTATTTTATGTTAACTCAATAACAACAGTACCAACGAAACTTAAACTCTTACAAATGTAAATTTTACCTAGGCATCAAGATATTGAAAGGAAAAAAACGTGGTGACAAGTTGGGTAAATCGAAGAGAATCACATTTCTTATTTGATTATTTGTTAGCCAGTAAAGGCATTGCATCAGGTTCTGTGGATGCGAGGAGGGGGCAGATGCAAGTGGGGCCGATGGACACTGATGGTGCGATTGTGATGGAGGCCGAAAAAAGGCTTAGCTAGGTGGATTTGGCAAAGCTAACACCTGCTTTTAGCGGTTAGGAGGGACATTGGCGATTGATGACAAAAATTTAAATTATTTTTTACATTTCATAGCCAAAGCTAGCACGGTTATCATCGTTAACTATAACTGTTTTCATCCCTACGAGATGTATATAACCTTCCTTACATTTTGCAACTTGCCATCATCAAGGCAATCACATATATGTATTCGTCTACAATTATAAGAAAACCATTCATAATCTTAGGAAAAGAAAGAATTATATATATAATGGAAGAATTATTGAAGCACTTCAATAGGGCAACCCAGAAGGTAGAAGACATGGATAGGGAACATACACCAACCATGCATGCTTCAGGCAAAACATACCAGTACTGGCGTCTGGCGCAGGGATCCTCATCAAAAAAGAGAAGGAACAATTAAGAAGATAAACTACTGCCAATAATGTTGCTCATACTCTTTTCTGGATTCTTGGTTCGACTCATTGTTTTCTGGCCTCTCGTTCTGTTGCGTGGCAACTGAGGCGCCTTCTCAAGTTGCTGGTCCCTGCTAAGAGTGTTCTTTTCTTCTTTCTTTCCATGTCGTCGTCTTTTGTGGCCCTCTTGTTGGCTTTGTTTTGTTCTCGCCAAGAGGGCTTGGCACTTTGGTGCTTTTTTTTCAATTATGTAACTTATTGGCATATGCTATTTATTGAAAGCAGGTTCTTAATTATCCATCTTTGCCCCCGATCGAAGATACAGCATTTTTCCTTTTTCAGTAACTTTCATGTGGCATATTTATTATGACAAGAAAATATACAGCTCAGGCACCCCCACCTTGATCGAGACAAGCAGGATTATATTCTATCTACCCCTCCCCAAAATCACAAAAAGATAATATAAAGACATACTAAAACAATCCAACGGCAGAACTGCTAAAGCTGTTAGTGAGCATAGGGACTCGCGGTCATTCATATGGAAGTCACTGGGATTTTCGGACTTTACTCAAAAACACAGTCATCAAGCTAATATCTGTGTTAATTATTACTTATTATCTAGTAACAGTACAGTAAAAGAGGGCAATAAAAATTGAAAATAGTTAATATATGATAGAAATTGGATGGACTAAGTGTTAGGTTGGTTGCCATTAATGTGCAACAATCATTTGCTATTGCACCAACCATGTGCACTCATCCAAGATGTCAAAGGTTGGTAGCCACCATTGTTGAAGAAAAGTTGGAGTTGGCAGCCACCTTTGTTGAAGAAAAGCCTCCATGAATGCCTATAAATAGAAGCATGTGTTAGAGAGCAAAATGAGAGTGAAGAGAATTATGAAAATGTGAAGAGAGTAGAGAGGAAGAGAGAGCTGCAATGGCAGCAGCAGCTGCAAGTGCTGCAAAGAGAGTTGTGAGGTGAGTTAGAGAGAGAGCTGCAAGTGCAGCAAAGAGAGTTGAGAGTTGAGTATGAGAGGGTGTAATCCTCCTCCTCCATGTATTTGTTTTGTATTCTTTCTCTATCTCTAAATATATTGACTTCTCCCGTGGATGTAGGCGATTTTGCCGAACCACGTTAAATATTGTGTCAGTGTGCTTGGCTCTTCTATGAGCAAGTATCAGAACATCACCGGTCGGAATTTCCCAACAATTGGTATCAGAGCGTTCGGTTTAAAGTGGTGTTTGATTTTGCTCAAAAATGAAAGTTGTCAAAATTATATTTTGACCATACCATTGTGTAGAGGAGGAAGAGACGAATCCACTGGTGAAAACCGCGTCGAAATCGGACGTCGGAAACCGTCGCACGTGCCGGCGGGGTGACTGTCCACGTCATCAGCCACGTCAGCAGTTCTGCACAGTCATCATACACGTCACCTGACACATCATCACTCTGACCAGTCAAACTGCCACGTCATCAGCCACGTCAGCAGTTCTGCACAGTCATCATACACGCCACTCAAAGGTTTGATGGTAATCAACTGACCATTCTTATCTTTGATTGTTCTTTGTAGGATTTGAAAGAGGAGCTATTTTCTTGCTGTAGCCCTCAATTAATCATCAATAATAGTTTATAAGCTCAAAAAAAAAATCTAAACTCTAGTACTATCATTGGTATAGACCATTCAACAATGATTTGAATCTTTCATGGATGTATCTTCACATGTCTCTTCCCAATTAAGTGGCATAAGAACATAATCTCAGACCTTGTAAACTCATATTTTTCTCTCTTTACACACAATTCATGTTCCTTCAATCTATTCAAGACTTTCAAAATATGAATTGCATTGTCTTTCATCCCTTTATTATACATTACAATATCATTTAAATAGACAATAATAAAGCTATCTAGAAAATCATACAAGATATCATCCATAAGATTACAAAATATTACTGGAGCATTTGTTAAAGGAAACAACATAACCAAGAATTTGCATGCACAATACCTCATTACACATGTGATTTTATGGTCATCCTTTTCAACAATTCTGGCTTACCAATAACTAGATCGCAAGTCTTACTTTATAAAGCTAGAAGCCCTACATAATCTGTCTGATAAGTCTTGAATTAAAGGAGCAAGATATTTATTTTTAATTACCACTTTGTTTTGTATTTGATAGTCTACACACATGCAAAGACTCTTATCCATTTTTTTTTTTACCAAAACAGAGCATTGTAAGAAGCCTTCGAAGGATGGATAAATCTAGAATCAATCAACTCTTCCAATTATTTCCTCAACTTACGTGGATGACACGTCATTACAGCCACGTCAGCTCCCTGGATTTTGATCCTGTGTGGCGGAGTCTACGTGCAACCGGTTTTGAGATTGAATCTGGGCCGTTTATCAGGCCAAAATTGTTTTGATCAAATCTTAGCCGTCCGAAGTGCGATTTGGACGATTTCAGACTTGTTTCCAGCTAATTTGATCATTCCGGATGCAATGGTACGGTCCGATCGTTGAGATTGAGATCAGAAATGGCAGTGATGAATTATTAAAGAGAGATTGCCCGATCAGGAGGCATATGATGGTCATCATGGTGGTCGATGGAGCTGAAGAAGAAGAAATCACACATGTTTGCCCAATTACATGTGGTGAACTATTATGTGGGGAATTTTAATTGCCTTGAGGGAAGGTAAAATTGGGACACTCTAAACACCCGATCATGTGGACAATTTGAGGTGGAGAGTGAAATTTGATGAAGACCAATCTTGACGAATCTGAGCACTGGTAGTCTCACCAGATGTTGAGAAATCAGGTATAAAACCAGGATACCCCAGATCACTTGTAAAGGAAAGCCGCACCAAAGCTAGCAAATGGTTGTATATACGAAAAGACAGTACGATGGATAGATATGGCCTAAGAAGTTCTGGCTAGGAGATTGGGTTTTAAGCGGGACCATTGTGACCCCTCCAATCTTTCCTGGGAACTTGCTTAGTGGAAGGATTATCCATACGGTACTATTTTCGTATATGTGACAGTTTGTTATGAAACTGTTGAAGACTACAGGATGACGGCACAAAGGAACAGTTGGGTTCCGTATGATCAAGGATTTGATGGAGTGGTGATTTCTCCAAGGAAGTTAGATTCGGTGACTATAATTTCTCGAGGGGAGAATTGATGAAGACCCTGATAATGGAAGAGAAATACAGCAAAGGGATACAGATTGGCACCCTATTTAAACTTGGATAGATGTTGTGACAGGATGAGCTGCTGTCAAACATAAACAAGGAATAGGGAGAAATCTGGAGAACCAAAATTACACGAGAGCACATGAAGATTGTGTAGGAGTACCCGGAGGATCCAACGAGGTACTATAATGAGACAACAGGTGCAAGGAGAAGAAGAGTTCCCAGATGAAGCTCAGAGTAGAGACTATGAAAAAGTTGTACAACAAAAGTCTCTTGTGCTCTTGATAAAGGCAACAAGCGAGGACCTTTCAATGCATGCAAGGATGGAAGGATGAGCTGTTGCAGATGCACCTAATTGAAGGGGTGCAAACGCCTGTGATAAAAGGCGACCACCTATGATGAAAGGCGAAGACACCAAAGGGAGTTGGTGCGGGTGGAGCTGTTAAGCAGAAAAGGCGTAGAAGCTCCAAACATAGAAATTGAGGTGGAGGATTGCGAGGAGTATACCGCAACTTTCTCTTTCTATGTAATTAGTGACAAAGAATTTATGGAGCCACTTTGAAGCATCTTAGCTGAAGGAGGATGCGACTGCCTATAAAAGGCGAAGACACCTTAAAGAGAAGGTGTGAGGGCTATGAGATGAGCCCATGATCAGACCGCCGCATGACGACGAGCGAAGACACCTCAGGAGAAGGTGTGAGGGCCGTGGAAGGAGCCCAGTTCAGAACGCCCCAGAGCCAATGTGATGGCTGGGTATGAGTGGACAGATGGATAGCCAATAAAAGGGCTATGATGAGTATGGAGACAAATGCAAGATTGACTTTCATGGATATTGCCCCTATGCTAAAGATCAATGAGCTAGAAGACATTTGCCTTGGACAATAAGTGGATGACTTGTGGAGTATTAAGACGTGGCTGCTATGAAGGAGCAGAGGGCATGCGCAAGTTCCGGGAACAAGTTGACTCTTGTCAAGGTGGTGAGCTCGGTAATGACATTATAATACTCAGAGTATGAAGACAGATATGGATCAACCTTTTATGGGCTGCCCCCATGGTTAAAGGTGGAAAGCTACCTAGACTCTTGAGACTAAGAGCGAGAGACTCATGGAGAAGTAAGGCGTGGTTCCTAGGGTGGAACAGAGGGCAGACGCAACTCCTGGATGAGTAGACTCTTGGAAGAGTGGTGAGCTTGTGATCATATTGAGATACTCAGATAATGATTGTCGCACTTGAAATATCCGTTTGAGGGGGTGTTGTAAGCCTTGATGTGAGGCTTGAGGAATCATTCCGGACTGAGCGTGGTTGATACGCTCAAAGGGGAATGTTGTTCCAGAGACAAGCGTTAACACTATTCAGATGTGATGTGGCAGACCATCTGGTTATAGTGATCCTTTTGTGTGAGAAAAGGTGTGCTTAGGTCACTCTGATGATTGAAGGGTTTGGCAAGTACCTGTAAACTTGGCTACAAAAGCTCTCAAAATGGAAAGCTTAGAAGAGCTGCAAGATGCAAGCTTGTGTTGAAGAAGAATGAGGACAGTTGCCCCACATGAATGACAAAGGGGGTGATTGTTAGGTTGGTTGCCATTAATGTGCAACAACCATTTGCTATTGCACCAACCATGTGCACTCATCCAAGATGTCAAAGGTTGGCAGCCACCATTGTTGAAGAAGAGTTGGAGTTGGCAGCCACCTTTGTTGAAGAAAAGCCTCCATGAATGCCTATAAATAGAAGCATGTGATAGAGAGCAAAATGAGTGTGAAGAGAAATATGAAAATGTGAAGAGAGGAGAGAGGAAGAGAGAGCTGCAATGGCAGCAGCCTTGCTGCCATTGCAGCAGCTGCAAGTGCAGCAAAGAGAGTTGAGAGTTGAGTATGAGAGGGTGGAATCCTCCTGCTCCATGTATTTGTTTTGTATTCTTTCTCTATTTCTAAATATATTGACTTCTCCCGTGGATGTAGGCGGTTTTGCCGAACCACGTTAAATATTGTGTCAGTGTGCTTGGCTCTCCTATGAGCAAGTATCAGAACATCACCGGTCGGAATTTCCCAACACTAAGTACGTTATGTTCTCATTAGTATTTTAAAATCTTAGATTCTTATCCCATATTCTAATTAACGTACCAACACGTGTATCTTCAAAAGTTTAAAGTCTTAATTTTTTCTCTCTCTGAATTTGTTAATATTTCTAATTTAATTTAACAAGTACGGAATTATCCGTTTTGCAAGGTTAAGAACTTGATAATTAGAATCTATCCAATTTCTACATATGTCTGCCTTGTATGTTTCTGGCAATACAGTTACTTATATGATAAATCAAGATTTGATGGGTGTGTGTCTATATATATATATATATATATATATATATATAACAAGAAAAAACATACAAATAAATTTTTTATATATTTTTGGGTGCATTAGATTGGCATGCGTCAACACCAATCATGTCCTTACGAAAACACGATATAGGCTTGAAGCTTGGGATTGTGCTGGCTAGACCCAAGTATTATTCGGCGTAGTCAACGCTAAATTCAAATGATATTCTAGAAATATAAACTCTAAAAATATATATGCTAAAAAGTTGATAATAAAAAAAATTATAAATTTGGAACTTGAAGAATTCATAGATAATTTATAATTCATAAATTTTATTTTTTTTATAGAGATAAGGGGTTAAAACATAATTTTACCCTAATAGTATTAATGAAGAATAATATCATCTTGAATGATTTTTATACAAGTTGAGGTGTAGAGAGAGTATGATTCATAATGTAGCTTAGCCTATAGTTTAGTCTATGGCGCTGGATTTTTCCCCTAGAATAATCTCACAGGATTGAGTTCTTTTCTTTATGTATGACTCAAGGTGTTGGACTTTTTCCTCTTTCATTAGATTGAACTTATAAAATTAGGTTTTTTTCTAGGTTGAGCCCACCAGATATGAGCTCTTCTTTAAAGTTAAGCGTATAAAATTGAGTTCTTTTTCAGATTGAATGCATGAGTATTGAACTTTTCTTTTAAGTTGAGTCTATAATATTAAGCTTTTTCTTAGACTAAGCTTATAGAATTGAATTCTTTTTTAGATTGAGCCGATAGGTGTGGAACTCTTTTCCTAGATTAATCCTATAGATTTTTTAAACTTTTTAAAAAATTTTAAACCTGTTATATTTGAGTTTATTAGTTTTCATCTAGTTTTTTTAAAATAAAATATGTCAAACTTCCTAAATTATTGATCAAAACATAAATGGCCCTTAAAATAAAATATTCAATACAAATTAGGTTCTTCTAGCAAATGAGATAGGGTGCCACTAGAAACATGCAAAGTTGAAGGCCTTGAGCATATTTTACATCTTCCTTCGATGCAGACGCAGTGAGGACGTCATGTATGGGGCTCCATATAGTAGACAGTTATCAACTTCCACAGCTCAAGCACAGGTGCGATTAGAAAACGAATTCACAGGTGATTAAAGCATAATGCATATGTGAGCTACCATATCTAAAACTGTGCATCTCTTTTTCTTTTCTTTTTTGAACAGAAAAGATATCACTCATCATCAGATAAACCAAAGTTCGAAAGTATACATACAAAGCATTATATAAATGGATAAAAATATTAAATAAAAAATATATACAAAGTTAATTCTGAAATGGTGTTTAAAAGTCAAGTCCGTATACAGTAAATTTTGCATAAAAAAGTAAGAGACGGTAGGAACTTTATAGTCTATGGAATTGGTGAGCCGATCGGATCTCAAATATCATACGAGATATTAAGAGATAATAAGTTTGCGAGACGAGATTTTTATCATTTTTTAGCTTTATAAACTAGTTATTTAACCTGTACTGTGCCGTCGATCAAATCATTTTTTTCTAACCAAAAAAAAATGGCAGCTCCCAGATGAAACTCTTAGAGAAGTTTACAGAGAGGGGGGACTTCACGCTTCAAACTGTTTATTTTTTGTATTATACTGCTTGGCCTTTTCATGTTTTAGAGATTATCGTATATCCTGTATAAATTAATAAATATGCCTTTAAAAGCCGCATTAAAAAGTAATTATAACTTCGATAATATTGAATTTTCTCATATCATCTGTGAATATCCTTCCAAAATAAAATAATTGATTACGTTTTTTTTCAAACGAAAAGTACAACAGGCATAATTAATGAGAGTAGTGGTATACCATTTCTCTTACCCTTAGTGGTATCCCAATTCTCTTATTATTATTATTATTATTATTATTATTATTATTATTATTATTATTATTATTAT
>NW_011499846.1:3012945-3024601 GCF_000495115.2 Populus euphratica
CATGATATTATTTGAATGATGATTTAGGAGTGTGTTTATAATTATTTTTTAAATAATTTTTTATTAAAATATATATTTATGATATTTTTTATTTTAAAATATCAGTATATCAAAATAATTTTAAAATATTAAAAACATTTTAATTTGAAGTAAATAAAAAAATTAATTTTTTTAAAAATACTTTTAAAACATACATAATTTATAATTAGATTGTTTATTGATCATCCTAATTCTGTTTTTTTTTTTTATGGTTTGAACATCAAGCCTCCCTCGATTCTGGACGGCTATAACAAAATACCCTCTTGGAAATGGAACAACTAGTTCTTGACGTGTGCTTAATATCATAGGAAGACAAACGCTTTAATTATATAGGTTAAGAACCACCAAAAGACAAAAAGGGTGATGTAAATCAAATAGAAAATCTAATGGGGCCAAATAAGTTACATGCTTGAAACGACCGCCACAATTATCTTTTAATAAACCGTTTAATCTTGTCTTATTACGATGACAAGCAACGCAAGAAGATTTATTCTAAAGATTCTGCTTTCGGTAGCTTTCATAAAATTAGGTTTGAGCATTGGTTCCTTTTTCTTCAATCATGGTGTAATTTCAATAAGGGGTGGATCCAGTGGACTTTCTATTAAAAAGAAAGGAGAAAGAAAAGAAAAGAAAAAACAAGCCAGAATTTACTATCCTTGAATTGAAGCGGCGGGACCAGTGGTCTCTGAATGGCGCCAGAGTCGTCCCAACAATAAGCTGACGAAACAAGTCACGCATATGCAAAGATCACATAGGTACCAAGAACTTAGATGACCATGAGTTAAATGTGTTCTCGTTTCCAATTTTTTTATGAAAGAAACAACTTGTTACAAGAAAATGGATGCCAAGAAACAGAAGGTCAAGGTTATACAACGATTGGCTAGAAAAAGCAGCTTAATAGTCATGAAAAGGCAAATAAACAGGCAGGATCCGAGTCACCAGCTAACATTTTGTCCCTGTGTTTTGATTTATGAGAGGCTATATCACCATGTCTATTTTTTGACGATAACTTTTCAGTTAAAACATGAAACTATGATAAAGGATCTACTAAACTGTGGAGCAAGGTAACTATAAAAGGCTGACCAAACAGAAACAAGGATGAAGAAACAGAAGAGGTCAAAGCTGATATAGGGATTAAAGATTTATAAGCCGTCGTTGTTTGTCTGGCCCCCTGCATCAAATGATGGGGCAATTAGACTACTCATTGTCAAGATCTTAGCGCCTTTAACTTGTACTACATTGGAATGGATTCGTGCCTTTTTTTATACCAATTATAACTTGAAATCCATTGTATAACTTCGAAGTTTTCACTGACTAGTGGCACCCTGCAACTTAAGTCTTAATCGATGATCATAAAATCGTGGTTATGGACTATATATTTTATTATGTTGAGGTCGAAGTTAATATATTTTTTCTGAGCATGTAGGATTATATATTTTGACATAGATACCATCAGTGAAATGCTACACGGGCACGACTCCATCGAATCGAAGCCATGTGAGCAGGGAGACAGGCACCTAGCTAGGGGCACTAAGTTTAATTGACTATGGAATAGAAATAGGTTTTGAGGTCGCCACGTCCGCAAAATACAAGCACTTGCTTGCAACTTAACATGAAGGCAATTAATCACTCGGCAGAAGGACACCATGCATGTGTACTAAACAATAGAACACGGCAACCACACGCCAAGGGTGTCCTTAAAGAAAAACACAAACCCCACCACTCCTTTAATCTCTCCTCCCTCGCTCCCCATAACCATGGATCGGCGGGACCACCAAAGATCTGCACCAGAATTCCACAAATGTTTCTCTCTTGTCTCTGCTGTCCTATCTCTCCACTCACATATATTTATCATATCTGTAACTTCAGAGAGCCCTCTACCGTTCAAGTTACGATTCATGTCGTCCCAAACATCTAAACAAGGCAGAAGGAAACGAAATGCTACTAATGGTTTGCTAGAAAGCACTGTTCTGAAACCACCCCACGTAGGTCATCACTGTGGCCTGGCTTAACAAGTTCCAGACAAGTTTTTTTAAAAACCAGTTAACTTGAGCAAATTCAAATCATCTAAATTATTATAAATTAATTTAAATATTTTTTTGTAAAATAATATTTTTTTTAAAAAATAACTTGTTTCATGTTAAAATAAAAAAAAAAGTTAGAAAACAAGTCATTTTAGTTAAAAATAAAATAATACGATGTTCTTTTACTTTGTACCAGGTTATGACACAGGAGTATGATGTTAACTATGCTAGAAAGCACATAAGAAAGTTTCTTTTTTTAATTATTTTTCTTGAGAACTCGGATCCATTTTTTTATACAGTATAGATAGGTCTCAAACAATCATAGCTAACTTGATAAGATTGTCATTCTTATTTGAAACAGAACTCATGAACTTAATTGATAGCTCATAGAAATGGAGAAGAGAGATTTTTATAAATTTTATCAGAAATAGGATTTTAACTGTGATTTTACTAGTTATTATCCCATCTCCAACCAGTAAGTCAAACCTCAGCAGAAAAGCCATATCCCAGATTTTTTGTCTTGTTCAAATGATGAATCATTACCTTAAAATTAACTCTAGTGTCGAACAAGGACGTACTGCGATCTTTAATGCATGAATAATATTTCCATTCTTTGAATTAAATGATGACCGACGAAATCAAAGGAATGAATTCCAATGAGGAAAAATCGTGGAGGAGGGTTTTTTTAAATTTTAAAAAAATCCCAGGTCTTGAAGTTAATAATGAAAGGAAGGAACTGTCTCAGTTTTTACTTGAAAATCAGACTTATGGTACAGACAATGTCATGATCATGGCACAAATCAAATGACTTCTATATATAAAGACCCCATAAGGCCAGATTGAAAAGAACAAATCAATGGAAGTTCAGAAGTCCAGAAATGCTATTTCACAGCTGCCTATATATATGACATTAGTTTGACAGCAACAATTTACCAATTTTTTAAGAAAAAAAAACATCAGTTAAGATACAGTTGTCATGCATCAATAATTTTGAAGGTATCCTTGCATGGTGTGTTGTTCCAAGATAGAGAAATAAGATTTTTTAATAGCGGTAACTAAGATTCATTATTCAATCTCAAGTGTCATCTTAACCTTTATATATATATATATATATATATATATATAGACACACTCGTATCATCACTGTAGTAAATAATAAAATTCAAATGTAATTATAAAACCTGATTCAAGATCGATTTGATATAAAACTTGAAATGATAGGTATATTAATTAAAAAAATTAAAAAAGATCAAAACTATGTATTATGTATTATGTGATCAATTAGATAAAACTAGATCAATTATAGATTAGATATTTTTATATCTAGTCGAGGTAATGGAACGGGCTATCTGGGTATGTAGGGTTTAATAACAGTGAACTGAACATTACTTTCAATCATAATTATTATTCAAAGCAAAAATGCTTGGTGCAGTTGCGATTACACGTGTCTTGCCAGATATGATACAATCGGGGACTGCCCTAAGCAGTCACTCCTCTTTAGGTAGTGCCTAATGGGAGGAGTAAATGATCATGTTTTGTAGCTAAAATGCTCAACAAGTTCGTTTGTTTACATGGAAAGGAAAACCTTTGTGTGGCTCAGCACTGTATGGTTACTAAATTCACTCAGTGTATTGAAATGATCTAACCAATTTGATTTAACGTTAAAAACATTTAATTTAAAGTCAATATAATTTAATAAAATCAACCTGAAAGATCATTAATCATGCGACTGATCGACCCAAACTTTTAATTTTCATATTCATCTATGCATTTTCAATCAAGCTAAAAACAACAACTATTGTATTGTGAATATTTTTTTATTAAGATATATTTTTAGCTGTACACAACGAGAAATAATTTCTTTATTTTGTTATTAAAGTTAAGAATATTATTTGAATAATTGCAATTTAAAAAAAAAAACTATTACAAAATATAGTAAAACCCATGGATATTTCATTGTATCTCCACAAATCATTTTTTTTTTTTCATCGTGCATATTTGTTTTTCAGTTGCTATGCACAATTGACAATCGATTAATCAAAATTTATTCAAGATGAAAAGAATTGAGAATAGGATGACCAAAGTTTAACATTAGGAGAAATCTCATAGTTAATCTAAGATTTTTGGGGTAAGTTTATTTTAGTCACCCTACTTTCCTTTTTCTTTCTTGAAAGTCCCTAAAGTTTTTGTGAATTTAGTTTTGATCTATATTTTTTTTTCTTAGTCTATGGATTTGAGAAAGGGATATTGGATTTTGGCAAGGAAACCATAGGTTTTCAGTGATTCCAACCACTTAAAAATTTAATTAGATGTCAATACATAGGTTTCATCCAATAAAAAGCTTTCGATGATGGTTATCAAGTCAATATTTTCTGAAAAAATATCAAAATTGAAAAAGAAACTATTTTGATTTTGTATTTTTAAACCATGTTTTGAGTTTTTTTGGTTTATAAATTGATTTTTTAATGTTTTTAGAGTGGTTATTAGGTTTTTTAGGTTAAAATGGATTTTAAAGAAAAAAATTGTAATAGCCAAAATTTAAGTAGATATATGACGTGTGTGTGTGTGTTTTTTTTTTTTAAAAAAATGGTTTTGTTTAAATAAAAGAAGGGCGTGAGTGAATTAGTAATCTCATATATCCAAGCGGTTAAAGTGATAAACTTCAAAATGTGTTCGTCTCCCCAAGCATGTTTGAATCTTGATATCCATGTTTATCCAATTTTCTTTCTTTTCATTCTCTGTTTAAAATTTTTATATGTTCTTTTTTTTCTTCAATGTTTATTCTTTTTATCCACGTGTACCACTTTTTAAGTTCTTTTTTGTTATAGTTTTTAAAAATGTCTAAGAATATTATATTGTAATAAAATAAGATTTATAATTATTAAAAAATCATGAGGCCTGTAATTTTTATCGTAAAATCAAAATAAAATAAATGCTACTAAACCCAATGGATTAACATATTAATTCAAGTTAATATAAATGTTTTTTAATGTATTATTGAATAAGAAATTATTTCAAAGCACATAGCAGGATATAGAGTTTTTTCAGCTAAATCAGATTTTATTACAATACTAAAAGTTATTCTAAAATTTATAACCTAATATTAAATTTTTATATTAAAAAAATATACAAATAATGTAAAAAGTAGAAGATATTCGAGAGTACGATAGAAGTTATAATTAAAAATATTTTTTGTTTAAAAGTATATTAAAATAATATTTTATAAAAAAAATAATTTTAACATTAATACATAAAAACAATATAAAAAATAAAATTTAAAAAACCATTATTTCATAAACGTTACAAATAACCTATTAAAATATTGGTTTGAACGAACAGCTGAATTCAAGCTCGTCGACAGAACGTAACTTCACAGCAAAAAACCATAAATTATTACAGGCAGATGTGCATTCCTGCTATTAAGGCCTTGGGCCAGACTTATATATGTTAAGTCCTTGGGCCAGACTTATATATGAGGCTAAGAAACAAGTCAGCCCCACATAAAATCCTTTAACGTATTTTTTGAGGTCCACATCCACCCACCACTCTGCTGGCCTCTTCCCTTCCAGAAATTCTATTCACAACTTTTCCTTCCTTCCTCATCACTTGCCATGATGTGCCCACAAGCCCAACAGCCGGACGCTTTGCCTCTCGTTTCTGGGATTTATTCCGTACTCCAACACCCTCCAAGTATACCCTGCACCCCTTATGGTGGGACCCGACCCGAGCAAAGTTGGTGATAAAGTTCTTATGTCTTCACGGGGCCCACAATACCTACCAGGAGAATTGACTAAAATGTTTCATGCTATCTGGGCCCACTACCCGCATTACATGTGAATCATACATCAGTGGCGGGGCCCCCTGGATTCGGCCTCGTGAAAGCTTCGGGCCTATCCAGATTCTCCGTACAGAATGCAATGCGTCCACAAATCATGGCTGCAAGGAATTCTTGAGTCCATATATAAATTTTAAGATTCTCGGGAGTGATTTTATGCATATCTGATGGTTATTTTTTAAAAAATAGATATAATTATAGGAAAATAATATTTTGATTATTTTTGATGGGTTATAAGTTTTATATTTTTTTTCACTCTGTGTTTGTTTTTTATTTCAAGATAATTCTAGGATTTAACTAATAACTAATTATTCTCTGATAAACTTTTTATTTTTTCGTACATGCTCAAAATATGCTTAGATTCCCAGTTTATTCGAATCCATCAAGATTTGACTAGGCATGGGACCACAACCATGCCACGAGTAACCAGCTATACATAATTTCAGGAGTGTGCATAGGTTAGTTTAATTTAGTTTAGATTAAAATTTTTTTAACTAAACTGAGTTTTTTTATTTAAAAAAAATGAACTGAACTAAACAGTTCACTACAATTCAAAATTAACGGTTTGATTTGGTTGGTTTGATTTTTTATTTAAAATAACTGAATTAATATACATGTTTTCTAGTTGGACATTTTGAATTTTTTTATAGGTTTTGATATAATAAACTTCGGTTTTTTTATGTATCAAGTTAGTTTTTTTAGTTAATTTTATGTTGGTTCTTTTTCTTTTTAATCATCCCTACAATTGTCTAAAATTCAAATGGTGAATCTAACAGTAGGAGTTGGCATAACGTTCAAGAATGTATATACCCTCTCTTAGCCATGTTTAAATCTTGTAGGAGTAAAATTCTTATAAATTTTCAAACTTTAAAATGGGAAATACCACCTGACCGTAAAAAGAACAAAAAAAACATGTGGCTAGCTGCTGCATCCAATTCTGTGATTTTTATTTTTTATTTCAAAGTTTAGCATATGTTATTTTTTAAAATATTTTTTTTTGAAATACATTAAAATATCATATATTTTTTTAATTTTTAAAAAATTATTTTTAATATCAATATATCAAAATAATTCAAAATATAAAAATAAAATTCAAATATTTCAAAAAACATAGTTAGACAACTATCATTCAAGTTCCTCCTTTGGGTTTTGTGTGATTGGCCGCTGGTTGGACATAAAAAGCTCCAGCTTTTGTACATTTACAACTTCATTGACAGGAATTTGCTCCCATTATAGAAGGTGAGGTGAAGAAATCATAAAAGGGTACGAAAAGCGAAAGAGAATACATGCGGATAGGTTCAATAGGAAAGCACTACTTGGATATAAACAGAGAATCCCAGCACAAGGAGAACGGTCCAAGCCCCAAATAGAGCAAAAACAGCCACGTGAAAAGAAAGCCTTTCACTGCATCAAACTTTATGAAGGGGATTAAATGCACAGCGATTAAATGCAGGAAGGGCCTAGTATATGCACCTCCGAAAAGCAACCTGGGGTCAACTGCTTAAGAGTACTGTATCCAAGTTTTGGAATTGTGCCTTTAAAGCACAGCAATGCCAATCTGTGACTGTGTTAACAGCCGACTCAGGAACCTTCTTTCAACTAATTCAAGCAACTCAACGAGAGGAAAGTCATCAAAAAAGCAGCAGGTTTGAGAGCGAAAAATATATATCGGCGCAAGACGCACATCTAAATTTCCCTTGAAAGAGATTATCATTCTTAAGCACTTGGCAACAGCTCACGAGACAATGGTTTCCTAGCTATGTAGCAACCTAATCCATAAGCAGAAGGGATTGTCATGTGGTCGGACCTATTTGGACATGTTGGCATCCATATTCCTGGTAGTTTTTTGATATTGAGATGGAAAGACCAAAAATTTGCGTTGATTTGAAATTAAACCTAGAAGGAAGATCACAGCCAGAACTCCTCCTCGATGGTCTTGAGAAACACATGGGAACAACAGGAGCAGTGAGGTTCACATTTTAGACCGAAGAAAAGGGTGGCGGGACACAAAATAGGCTGAGAATAATGAAATGTTATGATCTTCTCAACAGAAAGAATAGCCTTGAAACACAAATAAAACTATCTTCGAAAAGACTGCCCAAAACTACTTGTGAAATTCGGCTTAACGGTCAAGGAATCAGATGAGATGGCAACAACCAGAGACAAATGGGAGAGAAGCACATGTACCTGCAAGAGAGATAGACACATGATCTTCCGCTTCATTCACACATCATAAGAAATTATGACTGCATGGAAAAGAAGATCCACTATGAACAAGTTTAACATGTACTGATCCTACAAGATAATGTCTACTATTCTGATACACACAAAAAAAGAAAAGATGCACTCATACTAGCAAAGAATAAAGCATCTGCAAGTACAGAGTCCAAGGCAAACAAATTATCCATGGCTTGCTTTGATTTGACTTGGCTGAAGGGGTTTTAGAATCAGATTACAGTATAGTGAAGAGAGAAACTGTGATACATGGAGTCTCCAAAGTTGATTTCAACCATCTCCATCTATCTTCAGACAGAAAGTTGGAAGGTGCTCGAGGAGAGATGGAATTTAAAGAAGCGGAACATTCACTGCAAACACGTAAGCAAGAAATAAACGGCATAGTAAATAGAGGTATTATAGCACTGGCATAAAACCAGCAAGCCTTGTAAATGTGTGTATTCATGTCGGAACATTTATAGTTTCTTGAAGATAATAGCTGCAGCATGAAAGTGGTAAATTATTGTTAGAGAATAATATAAATCATATCCTGGAACTTCATTTAACAACTTAAATTATTGAATTAAGATGATTTTTTAACATGGTATCAAAGCTTTGATGACTAAACAGTTACGAGTTCGAATCTCATCATCTCTATTTATTTTATAAAAATTAAGTACAAAGTAATATGAGTCTGTTCAAGTTTCAAAACTTCATCTAACAGTTTAAACTATTGGTTTGAGATTGTTTTTTGACATTACCAAATTAATACAATACAGCTCTCTGTCCAACTATGGGAGCCAGTTCCACAGATGAATAGTTTCCATGATTATCCTTTAACAACTCAGATCAGAACCTGAAAACATTCGGCATTTTCAATTATTAAGGGAATTTCTTTAAAATTTCAGAGCAGGGGAAAGATATAACCTGAAACACAATGATAAAAAAATATAGGATGCTATTCGTTTGTATTAAGCATTAAAAGTATATAGACATTGCTAACACATGGGTATCTGATAATAAAAGCCACGGATAGAAAAGAAATTGTGCATACTAAAAAAATCAAGTTTAGGTACAAACATGATCGGGAAAATAAAAATTCTTCATTCTAAAATCTTCGGTCCTTAGAGCCAGAGGACATGTTACTTCTTCCGATATGAATTGTTCATATCATATACAACTAGAAAATCCTAACTTTCAAATTCCCCTGAGTTCCAACCAATCTCAAACATCACTGTGGTTAATCAATAAGCAACATCAGGCAAAATTGCAGTGCAGAAACATATATCACAACCAGTAACAAAGAAACTGCAGAATGGCAATTAAATGTAGGTTCTAAATGTAAGACTAGCTTCGAGAGAGACAACAGGATCATCCTAGAGAATGTGTTTTTTCCATTGCATGATTTCAACGTAAGATAAATTTTCAGGAGGGTCCTATCATCACACCCCACTGTTCACTGATTCAAGATCATGGGGTGAAAGTAAGACTAGCTTTTGGTAAGCAGGAGCACTAAAAGGTAAAATAGAAGATTCAGAACTCTTCGACAGTAAGATCCATGCGAGATAGTGTAAATGAAAGTCGTAGACAAACAAAAATGCTTGAAACAATTATGAAAAAAGAAAAAATGACAACTGATCGCACACTCGAATTTCGGAAAAAAACAAGTGACAAGAACATGAACAATCTAAGAGTTCTATTATCCACATAATTTGAGCACAACAATCAGTGGCCTATTTGGATTGCGAAAAAATGTTCGAGTAGCAGGACTATGAGGATTAAAACCTTACTAATCTGAGATGCTTGCAATCCCATCTTGAAACAAAAGTTTTGTTTGCGGAAATAATCAACGAGATAAAGCCATTCGCAATTCTAATTACAATGAGATTGAAGTAAATCACCACATTTTTTTACCTTTCATTCTTTCCAAGCATAAGGAGCTTTATCAACAACTAAATAATCTCCCCTGATATCCTTCACTACTCTAATCTCCTCATCAATGTACAACGATTCAAACCTTTACAGAACAAAACAAATACACACGACTTAACAAAAAAAAAACATCATATTAATATTCATATTCACGTAGTAGAAAGAATTCCAGTTTTGGAGAACACTCACCATCCCTGGCCAAAAGGCGGCAACGGTATCTCCCAATTCTTCCCTCTTAAAACCGCACTTGTAAATCTAAAACAAAATTAAAAGAAAATAATTATCAATCAAGATTGAAACAGTAAGAAAGATCAAATTTTAAAGCTAGAGTACCTAAAATTCACTCTCTGAGAGGAAGAAACTTCAATGCTTGAGCGTACAAAGAAAACCCCATCAGGTGGAAAAGTGATAACATTATTAAGAGTCCTTTTTTCAACATCTATAACCTGCAAAACATCACCAGCTTGAGTACCAAAAAATGGAGCTTTCTCTATGATAAAAAGTTGCTCTTTCTCTGTGGTCCAAAGCAACCGCCAAGTGGCGGAAAGTGAGTCATCAGTGGTGACTGTATCTTTTCCTAGATCAGCCATTGCATCAATGGCTTGGATAATTGAGGATCTTTTAATGGGATCATTTTGGGTTTTGAGGCCACGGTGTTGATCGGAGATTAGAGTAAGGAGGTGTTGCTTGGCTGATTGTGACTGGGTTGTCATTGACGAGCAGGTGATTTTGGAGGTGGGTTTAGGAGGGATAATAGTATGTTTGAAGGGAGCTGGGAGAAGGAGGCAATGACATGTGGCCATGGAGAAAGGGATACAGCCTCCAAGGGGAGAGTGGTTTAGACTTGAGCCGTTGAGCGCTATGAAGTGAATATGGCGGTTGAATCCATACCAGAAAAAAAACGATATTTTGTTCATTAATGGATCAGCTTGTTCAAGGCCCAAACAAACCCAGTAGGGCCCACAGACGTTCATGAAATTCAAGTCACCTTACAATAACCTTTCGAAATAGAGCCCGTTTTTCGGCAAATAACTCCTTTATTTCCAGAATATCCATAATTATTATCTATAAAAAAAATAAGTGGATTAAAATAAAATTTTGATAATTGAAGAAATAATATTAAAAAAAATCGTAATGACATGATTGAAATTAAATAATGAAATTCATATTATCTATGTTCTAAAAAATAAGGAAAGCCATTTTTTAATGAAATATGACCAACCTATTTCTGTATTTATTTAAATAAAAGGTAAGAAGAAATATTATTTATATTTAATGAAATATTTGTTTTATAAAAAAACCACACGCGCTTTTCGTGGATGAATGGGCTTGGGCCTTGGAGGGAAGCCATGAATTTCAAAAGGACAATTTTAAACAAAAGCTCAAGAAACCGTCCCGAGAAACCCCTCCGTCCTTTTATTTTAGGGTTTAAACTTGGAACCCAACTCAACAGCTCACTGTAAAACGACACCGTGCAAACTCTTAAAATAAGTTCGCACTCTCCTTTCTAGAGAGCCGTCTCTTCTCCTCCTTTCCAGTTGAGTTATAGACGAGAACTTCGTGCTTCTTCTTCACTTGCTAAAAATCACACCACACACTTTCTCTCTTTCCC
>NW_011499846.1:3024619-3037619 GCF_000495115.2 Populus euphratica
TCTTCCCCTACTCACTAACAGATCCGATCTAGGGTTTCATTTTTTCCACCAATATGTCAATCGCTGCTCAGACACTTGATATTCTCGGCGATAGACAGTCCGGCCAGGACGTTCGCACTCAAAACGGTACTCTCTCTCTCTCTTTTTAGCTAACAACCACTATATTATTCGTCACTAAACTGCACTCCACTGACGATTTTTAATTTTTTTGGCGATTTACAGTGATGGCTTGTCAAGCAGTCGCCAATATTGTTAAATCCTCCCTCGGTCCTGTTGGCCTCGACAAGGTATGATCGCATTTCTCTTCATTTCTATTACTTTATTGTGTTTTTGGCTTTTAACTTCTGCTGTTGCCTCTGCTGCTATTTTTGTAAACCTAAACATATAATTTGTTTGTTTTTCTATTATTGAAATTGAAACTGACATCGAATTTGGTAGAAAATTATATAAAATAGATTAATTTTAGTCTAATTTTACAACAGCATTTCTATCCATTTTTAGTTTCGTGCAAAATAAAGTTTTCTAATCTTCCCTGCATTTATTCATTGCTGATGGATGCTATTCAACTTCGTTGGGGTGAACTGTAAAAAATGAGTTGCCAATTTTATGAAATAAATTAGCTGTTGAGGTCACTGGAAAAAGTTGCACCAATGAATAAATTTGTTACTGTGTTTTTAATCTATACAGTTTTTAGCGGATGGAATACTTACTTGGTGTTTTATTTTGTTGATGATTGGGCCATTGCAGATGCTGGTGGATGATATTGGAGATGTAACGATTACCAATGATGGTGCGACTATTCTTAAGATGTTAGAAGTAGAGCACCCGGCTGCTAAGGTGGATGGATATAGTCCACATTCTGCTCTTTTTTTATATCTTAACGTGTATGAAGTTACTGCTTTGTTTAATGACCCTTGTCATGTTTGTTTAATATTTACAATTTTGAGCTTCACAGGTGCTTGTGGAGTTGGCTGAGCTTCAAGACCGAGAAGTTGGAGATGGGACGACTTCAGTTGTTATTGTAGCTTCAGAGTTGCTTAAGGTAATTGCAGCTAGCAGACCCTTTCATTTTTTTTCCAATGAAGTTATTCTTGGGTGTTATAATGTAAAGGAGGGATGATGTTGTTGAAGTACATGATTGGATGATATTCTTTTGCAGAGAGCAAATGATCTAGTGAGGAATGGGATTCACCCTACTTCTATAATCAGTGGATATAGAGTAAGTGATTGTTTTCCTACATGAATAGCATTCTTAAAGTGTATCTATTTGTGCAAACACCAAGAGCTACTATATCTTATCTCTGCCTGTGTCTATTACTGACATTGCACCTGTATTTGTTTGTGTCTAATCTGGACAGCTTGCTATGAGGGAAGCATGCAAATATGTTGAAGAAAAATTGGCAGTGAAGGTAATGCTTTCCCTTCAATATTGTTTTTTTTTTAATTAAAGAGCAGTGAGAATTGCACAAATAGTGTTGATTTGAATATTGATGCATCAGCAATATAAGTTGTGTTACACTTACCACACAACATGGAATAGATGAAACACTGTTCATTCTTAACATGTGAGCATTTAATAGAATTTCTGTGTTTATTTTTTCATTTTTTGGTTATGGAATTTGATGCATTATATTCCAACTGGTACAGCATGCACTGGGCAATCTGTCCTCTATGTCATGTTCTTAATTACATGGTTCTGTGATTTTTTCAGGTTGAAAAGCTTGGAAAAGACTCTCTGGTAAACTGTGCCAAGACAAGTATGTCCTCAAAGCTGATAGGCGGTGACAGTGACTTCTTTGCTAATTTGGTATGCTTGATTTTTTGAGCTCTTCTGAGAATTATACATTGATCAAAACTTATACTTGTTAATGAGTTTATATTATATATTAAAGAGCTGTATGGTTTCATCTGCCCGAAACCAGTTGGGTGTGCTAGGCTTTTGTATGTCCAAAATCCATAGTGCCTTGACATGGATTAACACTCTGGGTTAAAAGATAAATGGAGACCTTCTGTTGCAGCTAATGTGTTCCTACTTTGGCCATTCTACTTTGCTGTCTTCTGTCAGAATAACTTCTCTAGTTTGCAGCATTTGATAGTTCCATTAAACATTGGATTTTACTGCAGCCAGTGTCTTTTTTGTTTGCTGGTCCTTCCTTTAGCAATTTTTTTCTTCCTTTTTTTCTTGTTTTTGGGTGGAAGCATGTGAAAAAACTCCCTCTTGTTATTATGTTAAATTTCTTTGCAACTTAATTTGTCTAATTGTGCATGGTTGATTTTGAAATGCCTGCTCATAGATTTTTTTAGTTTTGGCCTTGCTTTGTATAGTACTTTCTGGAAAGGACAACTGACAGAACACTTTGTTTTCAATGTTATGCTGGCTTAGACAAGATAAAAGGCCTGCTAAATTAATGTCTTTACCTTGACATATATATAAATGGCATTTTGTTATAGGTTGTTGATGCTGTACAATCAGTAAAGATGACCAATGTAAGAGGGGAAGTCAGATACCCCATCAAGGTCAGTAGTTTTTATTGTACTATAAGTTGGTTGTGCAGGACTCTTTATATCTTGTAATTGGATCTTATAATGCATGCAGACAATATGTGATGTTGCTAATCGTTACATTGAGCTTCCTGTTTGTACATTGTTTTATGAAACCGGTTGATTTTTATGTTCCTTCCCCTAAGCCAATCT
Source organism: Populus euphratica (assembly GCF_000495115.2). Lineage (NCBI taxonomy): Eukaryota > Viridiplantae > Streptophyta > Magnoliopsida > Malpighiales > Salicaceae > Populus > Populus euphratica. The sequence continues at coordinate 3,027,314 of NW_011499846.1, forward strand.
GCATTGCTTAGTGATGGTTGTAATGTCCAGTTGCTTGTTTTGATTTCTTAGGGCATCAATATTTTGAAAGCTCACGGCAAGAGTGTGAAGGATAGCTACCTTTTGAATGGATATGCTCTAAATTCCGGCCGTGCTGCTCAAGGAATGCTTATGAAAGTCGCACCTGCAAGAGTTGCGTGCCTTGACTTCAATCTTCAGAAGACAAAGATGCAATTGGGTGTACAAGTCTTGGTCACTGATCCTAGGGAGCTTGATAAAATCCGTCAAAGGTAATTAGATTATAGACTTCAGCTGCTTTGTTAATAGATGTACTACAATATCCAGTTTGCTTTGGTAATTGATCTATGGAGTTGTGTAATTGATTTTTTAACCCTGCTGTTTGTTGTTGGCAATCAAAATAATAATGATAATGATAATGTCATGTATTTATTTGTTTATTCTTGTATTAACATGGACTTGATGTTACCTGTTTCTTCACAGAGAAGCTGATATGACAAAGGAACGCATTGAGAAACTCTTGAAAGCTGGAGCAAATGTTGTATTAACTACAAAAGGAATTGATGACATGGCCCTTAAGGTAAGCATTTGTGAATTGTGCTTCCCAATGCTGTCAGCATTGTTACAACTGTTATCTAATCACTGTGTTGTGCTTTACTTTATTCTGATATTGTCAAGTTTCTGGGAGCTGTATGTTGTCTGATAGATTAATCTGCCCATAATGGGCTCAGCAGATATTCACTACCTAGATTTATATGCTTGTAAATCTGTGTGCTACTCCCATCTGGTAATTATTTACCTTTTTGTTTGTTAATGTAATTTCACTACTATTTATTTCAGTATTTTGTGGAGGCTGGGGCTATTGCTGTGAGACGTGTTCGGAAGGAGGATATGCGCCATGTCGCCAAGGCGACTGGTGCAACCTTGGTATGTTCTTCTGCTCTTTCAGTAATCATTCCAGTCAATATCTTACATGTATAGTTATTGGTTGTTTGTCCTTCAAAGAAAGATCATTCAGCCACTCCGAGTATGCTGTTTAATACCAATAGTATCTTGTTGACCCTGTGCTCTCACTGGTTGGTTGGTCCATAGGTTTCAACATTTGCTGATATGGAAGGAGAGGAAACATTTGAGCCATCATTTCTGGGATATGCTGATGAAGTTGTAGAGGAGCGAATTGCTGATGATGATGTCATTATGATTAAGGGGACAAAAAATACAAGTGCAGTATGTGATTCCACTTAAGCCTTTTGAACTTGAAGGGTTATTTATGCATGGCCTATACTAAATCCTTGGAGCTCTGATTAACATAGATTGTTGTACAGGGGAAATGGAAAACATGATCCCTCTTTAACAAGCTGTCTGATTTATTGGTTTATTATTTTTACCTAGGTCTCCTTGGTTCTCCGAGGTGCAAATGATTATATGCTTGATGAGATGGAGAGGGCACTTCATGACGCCTTGTCTATTGTTAAGAGGACACTTGAATCTAATACGGTAAATTTGGATTCTTTCTAATCACATCTTTGAATTCTGCTTAGTAGTCATAAAAGCTAGGCACTTGAAAAATGAAAGCCTAGCCCTGGCATTGCCATTGCAGGTAGTAGCAGGAGGAGGGGCAGTTGAGTCTGCCTTATCTGTGTATTTGGAGTACCTTGCTACAACTCTGGGATCAAGAGAACAGTTGGCAATTGCTGAGTTTGCTGAATCTTTATTAATTATACCAAAGGTGTGGCATTGATTATTGCTACTATAAGAAAATCAATTTCCTAACGCCTCCAATGGGGAACTTCTTCTGTAGAAATGCTGACTTCTGTTAGTACAGGTGCTTGCTGTCAATGCTGCTAAGGATGCCACCGAGTTAGTTGCTAAACTACGCGCTTACCACCACACAGCTCAAACAAAGGCTGATAAAAAGCAGTTGTCCAGGTTTTCTTAGTTTTATTCTATCAGATATATTTTCTGTTTTCTAGCGAAGTCTAGTGTGAGAATGTTGAGAGCAGTATTCTCTGGTTCACTTATTTGTTCCCTTCATCCTCACCCCACTTCTATAGGCATGGAGAGGGGATGGGTTAGGGGTTAAATTTAGATCTTCAATCACATTATTGTCAGCTTAGGTAATTGCATATGATGTCCTCTTCCATTAATGGAGAAAGAAATCCGTAGAAAAGTTAGATTTTTGTTTTATTTTCCCTTTGTTGCACCTTTGCTTTTTTATAGTTATGGGGTGCTTGCTTGCTGAATCTTTATGGCATTCTTGCAGCATGGGCCTAGATCTTTTAAAGGGGACTGTTCGCAACAACTTAGAGGCTGGAGTAATCGAGCCTGCCATGAGCAAAGTGAAGATAATTCAGGTAACAATTGTGGAAATGCAAGTAATATGTCGAAAGTGAAGTCTTTGCCATTAAGCTACACCACAAAATTCTAATGGTTTCTCTTGTTTGCTAGTTTGCCACTGAAGCAGCAATAACTATTCTTCGGATTGATGACATGATCAAGCTTGTCAAAGATGAGAGTCAGAATGATGAGCAATAGGGACAGTCTAGTTGAAGATCCACATATCATTTTTCTCGGTTTCCTTTATTTTCTTAAAATTTTCCTGTCTATGGAGAGAGGATAAGGGGGTTGTGGGCGATGGGTTCTGTGTTGTTTGTAATTGGCATGGCACTGAAAGGGGTCTGTTTGCATTTGGTTCCTTGTTATCGCCCTTGAATTTATTTGTGCTGGTTTTGTGGCAACCTAGTCTCTACTCTTACTCTGAAGGTGTAGTGCTGTAGGCTTAGATGTAGCCGAAGGTCCTTTGGACCTTGGAACCTGTTCTGTATTTGAAAGGTGTTGACTGATGATTGTGGCTTATGATAAGCTGGAGCTCTTTTACATTGTCTCTGACTTCGTGCATCTTGACGATTTGTTGTCTGAAAAAAGAAGGAAAGAAAAGAAAGCCTTGAGCAGGTCTTTCAACAACTATTAGAATACGCAAATCTTATTTTTAGAGTCTGCATATCCTCTGCAAAACTGTCTTTGATCTCCTCTCTTCTCCGTTACCCCTTTCATTGTTTTCGCTGGCAGTCGCCATGCCTCTTCTGCTCTTCGTCACCACAGCTTGAGTGAAATGTGATGTTGAAGCCTGTCTCTTGAACAAGACGAGTTCACATGGTCTTCCAGCCCATTTATTTTATCATAAATCTCAAGACCTTTGTAAGTCTTGCCAGTGGAGTGAAATGCGATGTTGGTTTTGAATAAGCTTGCGACTACTGGCTTGACCAATGTTCAAATAAAGGATCGGCAAGTAATACTGAAAGAGCCCACCCTTGCGCGCGGCATTATCATTTAGAATCCATCTCGTCTAAATAATAAAGGCCTCCACGTGCGTTGTTTTGCTACTTACTTCGCTCATTCACGTGACCACCTCTGTTATATTACTGACATTTATCAGCAGCACTTTCTTTTATTTGAACTAAAAAACCCAGCACCAATTAAAGGTGATTATGATAGTCGCTAGATTCTCGTGTCCAGCTGTTCGTCAGCAAAAAAATTTGCCATCTGATCACGTTTCTGTCAAGGGAATCATTCGTTCGTTGAAAAGAATTTTTAAATATATTTAGGAGGGATAGGTTGATCTTTAATCTGGAGTTTAATCCTAGCTACATGTTTAATTAAATTAGATAAGATATTTATCCATTAAAATTCAGTTAACAACAACCTAATTGACATGATAAACTCAATTGGGTAGCATCTAGTAAAAAAAAAAGGAGAAAATAACATTATTTTAATAAAACAATTGATTTGGGTGATCTAATAAGTAGCAACTTCAGGAATCAATTATCTTCTTTTTTTTTTCTTTTTTGAGTTGTTTTCGAATGAGGTTTATGCATTATGCTTCCTATATTTTATTTAAGGAAGTCACGCCCCATATCCACCGACAAGGGTTCATGTGAGTTCATCAATGTACTCTAAGTGACGCCACACATGGAGTCCCTTTCTGGCTGCAATTTTCCTTTGGGATCTGGACAGCTAATTTTGATTAAGATACATAATTGAAAAATTCTCCACTGCGTTCTTATAAATTGCTGTGTGATGCTACATGTAAAGATGATACGCACTAAATTCGTTGTTTTCCATGCTTTTTCTAGAATGGTTGCCTTCGGTATTTGAAAATACATCATGACGTAGCTTTGTATTTGCATTGCAGAAAATTAATCAAGAAAGTACTGATAAAATTGGAGCTGGAATGGTATTCGCATTATATTTTGATTGGTTAATCTTGGCTAATGATTTTTTTAATTATTAATCTTGAATTAGACTGGATTATGCCAATTAACTGAGTTAGACTAAATCAATTTTGAGTTGATTTTTTTTAAACTAGCCTGGATTATAGATGGATTAACATGTTAAATTAAGTTTAATAATAATGATATTTAATGTGAAAATTAAAGATAAATTAGTGATTTATCTTTAATTTTTCTATTTATCACACTCGACATTGTCAGATTACAAGTAGGGATTGCCTTATACAAACCATGATGAACTTATATTATATACAGAAGCACATGATCATCCACGTGCATTTGCCTTTGCTGTGGGATCAACGCTCCTTATCATGTCACGTGATTCAAGGTCTCCTCCCATCAATGCCAACGCCTTGTTAAGTATTTCTTATTCTGACTTTTTCTATAGTATAAACATGGATCTCCAACTACTGGTTCTGTGTGGCAGTGCTATAATAGACAAAGAGACAATTTATGCAAGAAGAGTTGTGATTCAGGGCTAGATTGTCTCTTGATTATTTTAAAATGGGCTTGCATTATCGTCAAAAAAAATAAAAAATCAAGGAATCACTTACTTGATATTGAAAACTCAAAATCAAGGTTCCATGGAGGCAGTCAAGCATTAGTTGTAGGAAACGGGGCTAGCAAATTTTGTGTGGAGGTTAAGAAAGAAGAAAGAATCCATGGAAGGAGCTCAAATCTATGTCAATGTCAGGTTCTATGCCAAATTAGAAAAGAGAAAGCAGCTGAAACTACAATTGTCTTATTTTTTTTTCAAATTAGAGTCGAAAGAACTGTGCATGTCGTTGTTTTATTGCCATCATGTAACAAATTGCAAAAAATTTCTGTGATCACTTCTGCTTGGAAGGGGACAAGACCGACTCGCATGCATGTCTGAGCTCAAAACAAATCAAAAGTTGGCTGCAAATTAAGTCTTCTAGCCTCCACATGCAGGCAGACGAACACTCGGTATTTTATCGAAACCCAAGCTCGAGGGACTCGATAGGACACGAGAAATAATCTTTAGTTTAGTGCCAATCAATAATCTTGCTCATGGCAAGGCTAGATTAGTGCTGATCCTGCACGTATGTAATTTATTCTGACACGTATGCACTTTATTTTTTTTTTTATACTAACTAGAATACCAAAGTCATTCAAAGAATTCGACAATTTCAAAATCGAATAATTCTCATAACACATCACCCCCACTTCAAATCCTAGACAAAGACGGTGCTAGCTGGTTGCAGTTGTCAGGATATTGATTCTAGTTAGATAAATTGGGCAATTCACATACAAAATTAAAAATATTGGTATATTCATACTTAGAGTAAAAAGTATTAATGAAATAGGATAGTTTCATCAGCTTTTGAAGAGTGATATATATAAACTGTATTATTTCTGTTTTAATATCGGTCAATCAATTCCAAAAAAAATAAAAAAAAATAAAAATTGCCAAGATTAGATAGTCTCCACTAAAAATTTTATATTTAAAAATTTGATGGTGTGTGTAGTGACTATTATAGATAAAATAATTTTTAAAAAATCTTATAAAAATTTAAACACGATTCAGCAGTTGAATAAAAAATTATAATTTTTTTAAATTATTATTATGGTTGACGCGACTTAATCTTTTCTTAGACTTAGACATGTTTCATTAATCCATAAATACATCTATTATGTCATTCATATAATCTATTTGTGGCAAATATTTATTTATTTATGGCAGACTTACACCCGACAATTTAGAATTATTTTTTATTTTATAAATAATAACTTTTTGATATTTTAATTTGAGTTTATTTTTTAATCTACAAGTTGGATAAATATATATTTCAATTCATAAAACATATTATGAAGAAAAACTTGAAAAATTTGTTGTTTTTGTGTGAAACAATTAATTGATTAATACAATTAAATTAAACTAGGTAACTAATTTATTGTTGAGATGAAAGAATAAAATTTAGCCATGTTATTTTCAAAAATAAGATATTTAAAGATTGAATATCGCTATTCTAAAACATGATAATCATCTTATTATATATAAAAATAAAAATTTTAAACAAGCATCATGTTCATAAATCACAACATAATTAAATTGTAATATTTAACTAGAAAAGTTTGAAACAATATTAATTATTCTACTAAATTTTTATGTTTAATTTGATAATTTTACAAAAACAAATCCTCCTAATTATTTGTTTGTGTAGGCTTTGGTGGTCATGTCTGAACACTGTTTGGAAGAAAAAAGAAACAACCTAATTTAGTCCCTTTTTTGTTGTCAATTTTGCGAATAGTTCTGGCGAAAAGATTTTGTCAAATTTACTGCATAATCATTGTATTTTGTTGATTTGGCTTGGTTAGATTGAACCTAATGAGGTGAACTCGTCACAGTTACTTTACAAATTAAATAAATTGAGTTGAAACTCAATTGATGAAATGTCATATAGGGTAGATTTGACGAACTATTTTTCACAAGGGTCAACTTGCGAGATCTATACAATCCAGGGGTTAAATTAGAGGTTTTCCAAACCTTTTTTTATCTAGATAAAACATCAATATTTCACTTTGTTGGTATATTTTAAATTTCCCATGCTAATTCCAGAAACTTCCAATGACTCCTTCCCATCAAACACTTAAATATATAGAGTATCCTCTCTTTTTCTCCATTTTCTAATGAATAAATATTTAGGAGCTAAACTTCCCTGGTATAGATGAAATCCACATTGGTTTGCCTCCGAGTTAGCTCCCCCAGCTCATGCGATTCTATCCTAAAGCTAGTAGCTCAAGGGAAATTCGAAACATAATTTAAAAGGGGGATCCTCCTTTTTAAGAACCGGGGGCCAAGGGAAGACAAGGATCGAAATTGGAATATTAAGATCAAAAGGGAGAATAGGTCAAACTATTTTGATGAAAATGGACGTGGTTGGGAAAGACAGGACTGGCATGACGGCGTAGGCATCCATAAAGCTGAACACAACCGCAATGGACACAGGCTCGGTTGCTTCGTTAAGAGCTCCTATTCAATTTGAAGCAGGCACCACAGGGTTACTTCTTGTTTCATCTGTTGAGTCCAGTCAACTCTGCAACTCTGGGGCAGTGACAGATTTTTGAGAGCTCTGAAAATGTAGTCGAATTTATGCGTAGTCGATTGTTTAGTGCAACATAATCGTTAACATAGCATGGAGAACGTAATGCATGCATGTGCTGCAATCTCCAACATTTGTTGCAGACTTCAAATTCCTGAGATTGTTCACGGGATATTGTTTCAAAAAATAGCAGTGGTTGGTAGCAAATGATTTTTAATTAAATTGTATTTGCTTTTTAGAAGAAAGGACATTAAGGTTATGTTTTTTTTGTTTTTTTAAATATTTTTTTATTTGAAAATATATTAAAATTATATATTTTTTAATTTGTAAAATTTATATTGACACGAAACATTAAGACTATTTATTATCAGTAAAAAAACTAATTTAAAATTATAAAACATGATTCAACCGCTTCCAACACCTCGTAGTAAAATATAGCTTGTTATTGTCGTTGTATATGATTACTTCTAAATCCCCGACAATAAACGTTTAATGAAGTAAAATTACACGTACGTACGTTGTTGTACTCATAGTATGGCCTCGTAAATTCTATAGCCGACGCAAGAAAGGTACATGAATAACCGGTGATTAATAATAAGATAAGCAACAAGGGAGTTGGAGTGAACACAGAAAATATAATTGCCACGATAAAGTTTTTGTTTTTTTTTTTGTTTTTTAAAAATATATTTATTTTTAAAAAATAAATTAATATTTTTTTTCAGTTTTTATTAATAATTTTAATGTATTAATATCAAAAATAAAAAAATTAATTTAATATATTTTTAAATAACAAATATTTTAAAAAATAATTTACATCACATATTTATATTTATATAGTAAAAAAACAGGAAGGGAAAGGAACTCGCTGGTTTCTTTATTTTCTTGGACTCTTCTTGTAGGTGCACTTGGATCCATTCCCCATTTCTCAATTGGTAAGTATCCTTCTAAGCTGGAGAGGGGAGGCATCCATATGATTAAAACGATGCGTTTCATGTTTGCTCCAGAATGTTTATTTAATACTAACACGAGCGAAAATTAAAAATTTCATGAACCCTCTAATCTCAAGCAAGGTGAATGGTTTTCTTTTAATTAGATTAAAGATTTAGCTAGATTTAAAAGTGATGGCAATACACCACCCCATTAAATAGTATTATTTAAGCTTATAATAAAATAAAATAAAATAAAAAAATAAAATCTCACCTACAATATTGTATATCTTAGTCCTAAATAAAAATCCACTCGAAAACACCACTACACCATAATTAAGTCAGCTCACAGAATGGCATTCGCAGTTAAAACTGTACATGCCACCATATTTTGAGCAAAAACTACAGCCTAAGCCTCAATGGCAACACTACTTAGAGCATTTCCAATCCAAAATGCTATTTTGAAAAGCTAAATTGATAAAATAGCATTTTGAATAGTATAAATATAGTTTATTTTACCATATCTATTCCAATGAAAAAAAGCTATTTGAAGAGTCATTTATATTGGAGTGAAAAAAATAAGTGTTTTATTATTTCTTAATATTGTTTAATGTTATTTTTTTTCTACATGTCTACATTTAATTGGTCTATTTTTTTAGTGGTCCCACTTTGTTGGTTTTGGCTCTTTAAAAAGATATGTAGAAATAGCATTTGTGGAAGAGAAAAGGCATTTTAACATTTTGTTTGGTTTCTCCATTGGAATATGCAAAACAAACAAAGAAAAACCAAAATATTAATTTTTTATTTTTGGCTATTCATTTGGCCAATCAGTGACCATTGTTTTCAGTGCTTATATTTAAGTAACTAATTAATTATATAATCACAGAGACTAATGCCACCCATAACTGGCATTACACCATAATCAAGTCAGCTCATAAACTAAAATAATTAAAAAGCCTGCCTAGAGGCAGCATAAATGCATTAACCACCGTACCTTCACATTAGTCAAGCCAGCATGTGTATCCATGTGTCCATCGTTGCATGAAAAACTCCACTCTTACCTCACCCTTTAAAATTCCTCCACTCTCTCTGCCATCTTGCACCCCTCAGAGACAGAGACAGAGAGAGAGAGAGAGAGAGAGAGAGAGCAACCCATCTCCAGTTTTCTCTGGCTAATCTCTCTTCTGGGTTTCTCTCTTCCTCGCTTGTCTTTCTTCTACAAAAGGAAAGAGTTAGAGGTAGAGAAAATTAAGCCCGCGTCAATCAAAACACCAAAAATGGATGTCTATGGAGGATTGTCTACCACTACTGCACCTGATTATTTCCACATTGATGACCTTTTAGACTTCTCTAATGACGACCTCCTCTCCTCACCCTCCTCCTCCATCGACCACCACCACCTTCCTCCACCTGAAACCCCCTCCATTCATCACCACCACTTCCCCTCCTCCACCTATATTAATAACCCTTCTTCTCTTTCGACTGACTTCACTGACCATCTCTCAGTCCCAGTAGGCCACTACTCGTCACTTTTTTAATTAAACTATATATAACAATATAATTTTGCTGAAATGTTTTTATAATGATGTCTTTTTTTTATTTTTTTTGCGCAGACCGATGACGTGGCAGAACTGGAGTGGCTATCGCAATTCGTGGAGGACTCGTTCTCCGACTTTCCGAGCATCATTAACATCCCAACCGACACGTCGCTTTGCAACAAACCTCGCAGCAAACGCTCACGAGCCACCACCACCACCGCGACGTCCTCCTCGCCAGAGCTCGAAACTGCGGTGACCGGTAAATCGAGATTGAAGAAGGAAAACAATGGAGCGCCGCATTCTACGGCGGAGGAGGGGACAGTGCGGAGGTGCACGCACTGCGCGTCGGAGAAGACTCCTCAGTGGAGGACGGGTCCGCTGGGTCCAAAAACGCTATGCAATGCCTGTGGAGTCAGGTATAAGTCGGGTCGGCTTGTACCAGAATATCGACCCGCAGCGAGTCCGACTTTTGTGTTGACTCGGCATTTGGA